>NC_041394.2:201795413-202045928 GCF_900747795.2 Erpetoichthys calabaricus
GGGACAGGTTCAAGGTGTGGACTGATAATGGTATAGAAGATAATTATACTACACAGGAGCACTATAAGAGTGAAATGCTTAAGCCCTTCACCTATGGTTCTGCATGTGAGTTGATGCTGCCACTGAATTGTTCGGTTGTCGCTTTCAAGTGTACCGAAATGGCCAAATATTTTACACCTTTGGACAACCGCCAATGCCTCTTAAACATCTTAGATTCACAGGTGACGATTTGAGTAGTGGACACTTTGATGTTTATGAATGTTTAAACTCTCAAAAGCTGGATGCGAAGTTATTGATGAAATCCATTTCAATTCAAACGCCTCCAATTTCCAGTAAGGCTCTGCTTCGCAATGACAATTAATAAGTCTCAGGGACAGACCTTACAAAAGGTTGGCATTGATTTGAGGCAAGATTGCTTTTCACATGGTCAACTATACGTTGCATGCTCAAGAGTAAGCTCAATGCACAGCTTGGTCATATTACAACCGGAGGGCTGAACTGACAACGTGGTATACAAAGAGATCCTTAACAAATAATTATTGGTATATTTTCCCTCAGTTTAAAAAGGTTTACTTTTCTTCTTAATAAAAATTTTAAAGCAGTACTTCGCCGTTGCGAACAGCGGGTATTTTGCTAGTATATATTATATATAATTTGCAGCTGGAGAAGTAGTTTTTATTCCCGAGCTTTCAACCCCTGCCAGGGGTGTTCTTCAGAGGATAATTCTTAGACTTACAAGAATCAAAGGTAATATATAGCAAAAAATTATGTGTTTGGGGGGTTAGGTGGCTAAGTCAGTGTGATCGGGGGGGGGGGGGGGTATTGGGTGTACAGTTCGTTTATTATGAACATGTTCTTCTTAAGTTTGCAAATGCTGGATTTATGTCAAAGTGTCTGTTGATGGCATTCTCATTTGATAGCTAAGATTCGGACAGCTCTCTGGCACTTTTAGTACTGGCCTTAAATTTTACTTGTACATTGTCCGTCTTGTCCGTCCGTCTTGAGAGGCGCTGCTATTTCTCTAAGATTATAAATAACAATGCTAGTAATCCCAGAGTCTTATTTTCGACAATTGATCATCTGTTAAACCCAGGTAACTCAAAGGAATGCCTCCTAAGTACTTCCAGTAAAACCTGTGAGGCTATCGCTGTATTTTTCAATCAAAAAATTAATGATATTAGAAATAACATAGTATATCTCCCCAACACTAAGGATCCCCCGAAACCCCAGTACTCCATAATAAATAAATTAGAGTCTTTCACTAGGATAGATTTACCTGATTTACATAAAATAATTTCTCAAATGAAACCATCCACCTGTGCCCTTGACCCAATACCAATAAATTTTTTCAAAGAAGTATCGGGTGTGCTTATTGATAATGTTCTTGACATAGTAAATTTGTCATTAGATACGGGGGGTCTTCCCAGACTGTCTTAAGACTGCGGTAATTAAACCCCTACTTAAGAAAATAATCTCGACCCCTCTGCTCTTGAAAATTATAGACCCATCTCTAACCTGCCTTTCTTAAGTAAAATTCTAGAGAAGGCAGTCATTATGCAGTTAAATGAGCACCTCAATAAACATGCTATTCTTGATAAATTTCAGTCAGGTTTTAGAACAAATCACAGCACAGAAACTGCACTCGTTAAAGTAGTAAATGACTTGCGGGTAAATGCAGACAGAGGCCATTTATCTGTTCTCATCCTCTTAGATTTGAGTGCCGCATTTGACACTATTGATCATAATATTCTTAAGAATCGCCTTAGTCAATGGGTGGGCCTCTCTGGCAGTGTCTTAAACTGGTTTGAATCCTACCTGGCAGGGAGAAAATTCTTTGTTAGTTGTGGTAATTATAACTCAAAGACACATGATATTCTATATGGTGTTCCACAAGGCTCTATCCTGGGTCCGCTGCTCTTCTCAATCTACATGCTTCCATTAGGTCAGATTATCTCGGGACATAACGTGAGCTACCACAGCTATGCTGATGACACACAGCTGTATTTATCAATAGCACCTGATGACCCCAAATCTCTTGATTCGCTAACACAATGTCTAACCTGTATCTCAGAATGGATGAATAGTAACTTTCTCAAATTAAATAAAGAAAAAACCGAAATCTTAGTGATTGGCAATAATGGATACAATGAGGCTATTAGAAATAAACTGGATGCATTAGGATTAAAAGTCAAATCGGAGGTAAAAAGCTTAGGGGTAACCGTTGATTGTAATCTGAATTTTAAATCGCATATTAATAAAATCACTAGGACAGCATTTTTTCACCTAAGAAACATAGCAAAAGTTAGACCTCTTATATCATCGAAAGATGCAGAGAAATTAGTTCATGCGTTTGTCTTTAGTCGGCTAGATTACTGTAATGCACTCCTCTCAGGACTACCCAAAAAGACATCAATCGTTTGCAGTTAGTGCAGAATGCAGCTGCTAGAATCCTTACCAGGAAAAGAAAATCCGAACACATTTCTCCAGTTTTGATGTCACTACACTGGTTACCTGTGTCATTCAGAATTGACTTTAAAATTCTGCTTATGGTTTATAAAGCTTTAAATAATCTCGCCCCGTCTTATATATCGGAATGTCTGACACCTTATATTCCAAATCGCAACCTCAGATCCTCAACTGAGTGTCTCCTTAGAATTCCAAGAGCAAAAACTTAAAAGAAGTGGTGAGGCGGCTTTCTGCTGTTATGCACCTAAAATCTGGAATAGCCTGCCAGTAGGAATTCGCCAGGCTAATACAGTGGAGCACTTTAAAAAACTACTGAAAACACATTACTTTAACATGGCCTTCTCATAACTTCACTGTAATTTAATCCTGACACTCTGTATATCCAATTCATTATAATAACTATTCATTCAAAATTTGTACTAACCCCTACTCTCTCTTCTGTTTCCTTTTCCGGTGTCCTATTGGTGGTGGCTTGTGCCACCACCATCTACCCACAAGCACCATGATGTTCAACAATGATGGATGGATTAAAAGCCAGAAGTCTGTATAACCATCAGCATCAAGTGACTCCGTGAGAACCCTAACTACAAAGAGGACTATTTCATTTATGTTAGGTAGAATGCCCAAAGGGGACTGGGCGGTCTCGTGGCCTGGACCCCCTACAGATTTTATTTTTTTTCTCAGCCTTCTGGAGTTTTTTTTTGTTTTTTCTGTCCACCCTGGCCATCGGACCTTACTCCTTTTTATGTTAACTAAGGTTGTCTTATTTTAATTTCTTATTTGTCTTTTATTCTTCTTTTCTTCATTATGTAAAGCACTTTGAGCTACTTTTTGTATGAAAATGTGCTATATAAATAAATGTTGTTGTTGTTGTTGTTGATTGTCCCAGTTAAATGTATGTGCTGTTGATTTAGTATGCGTATAGATCAATGATAGCGAGTCCTTTCTTCCGACGGCGTTGCGATGTTCCTGTATACATGTTGCGATTCTTTTTGAAGTTTGTCCTATGTATACCGCTGAGCAAGAACTGCATGGAATGCTATAAACTGCGTTTCGTGTTTCTGCTGTCGATTTCTTGTTTTTAGCATTAAAGAGGACCGTGCGCAAATTGTTCGTGGGTTTGTGTGCTATTCTGACGCCTGACTTGGCCAGGATGCGCGCTGTACCTTCAGACACCTTGTGGTGATAAGGGAGTGAGTGCCAGGTGGGGTGGGGGTTCCGATTCAAGTCGATTGTTTGCTGAGTTTTTTGGCATCTTCTGTGTAAGCTCTGATTAATGAATGTTTGAGTATCCATTTGAAGTGAAAAGATGGAATAGATAGCGTCTCTCATTCATTTTTGTTTCCTTCATATTACAATGGGTGTGGACTCTTCTGAATAGAGTTTTAACACAGCTCCGTTTATGAGATACCAAGTGGTTGCTGGTGAAGTGTAATATCTTGTCTGTGTAGCATTCTTTACAGTAAACACTTGTGGTCAGGGTGGCGTCATTATTTCTTTTGATGTAGATGTCCAGGAAGCTGATGTGTCGGTTAATTTCTTTTTCCATTTTGAATTGGACTGCAGGGAATATTGTGTTGATGTGGTTGTAGAATTCATTCAGCTGGTCATGTTTTAGTATGATGAATGTGTCATCTACGTAGCGTATCCAAATTTTGGGTGTGAACTGGGATAGAGCCATGTTTTCAAATCGCTGCATTACCAATTCCGCTAGAAGTCCTGATAACTGCGATCCCATTGGCATGCCTTCTTTCTGAGTGTAGTATTTGCCATTGAAATGAAAGCAAGTTTTTGGCAAAGTGATATTAGGTGCATTATGCCTGTAATGGACAGGTTTGGTTCTTGTCTCTATGGTGGGGTCGCTTTCCAGTCTCTTTAATAGTGTTTCTGTGGCCAGATGAATTGGAATCATGGTGTATAGCGACACAACGTCACACAAGACCATGATCTCGTCCTCGGTGATGGATACATCTTTCAAGTGCTGTAATGCCAACTCAGCGATGTCCACCGAATAAGTCATAAGTTAAATGTTTGAGTAACTGGAAAAGTCTTTTTGACAAGTTGTAAGATGGTCCGCCTATTAGGCTGACCATTGGTCTGAATTTCAGTGGTGTTTTATGTATTTTTGGGAGTCCATAAAATTCAGGGCAGTTAGCATCGTTGGATTTCATTTTGTAATAATTCTGTGCATCCAGGTGGTTGTTATTTCGGAGTTTGGTCAGAGTATTGTTTATTCCATTAAGTGTAGTTTTTGTTGGGTCATTACTCAGCTGTTGATAAGTGTTAGTGTCAGAAAGCATTTCTTCCATAGCTGTGGTGTATTGTTCTTTGTCTAAGACGACAGTTGCGCCTTCTTTGTCGGCTGGTGTGATAATGATGCTGTTGTCATTCCGTAGCGATCGTAGAGCTTTCTGTTCACTTGTCGAAATATGTATGGTCGGTTGTCCTGTGTGTAGCTGGCTGGCGACGTTGCACCTTATTTCTTGTGCATTTCCTGTCGGTATTTTTTTTTTTGGTTAATAAGATGTGTTCCAAGGAACCTAGGAAGTTCATTGTCAGATGCGTCTTTGTAATTGAATTTAATCCTATGGAGAGAATATTGTGGTCTGTGGTGGACAGCTGTCTTTTGGATAGGTTCTGTACTCCGGATTGGGGTTTGTTAGTATGTTGATTTCCATTATGATTCATTAATCGGAGCTTACACAGAAGACGCCAAAAAACTCAGCAAACAATCGACTTGAATTAGAACCCTCACCCCACCTGGCACTCACTCCCTTATCACCACAAGGTGTCTGAAGGTACAGCGCACATCCTGGCCAAGTCAGGTGTCAGAATAGCACACAAACCATCAAACAATTTGCGCACGGTCCTCTTCAATGCTAAAAACAAGAAATCGACAGCAGAAACACGAAATGCAGTTTATAGCACTCCATGCAGTTCTTGCTCAGCGGTATACATAGGACAAACTTCAAAAAGAGTCGCAACACGTATACAGGAACATCGCAACGCCGTCAGAAGAAAGGACTCAGTATCATTGATCTATACACATACTAAATCAACAGGACATACATTTAACTGGGACAATGTACAAGTAAAATTTAAGGCCAGTGCTAAAAGTGCCAGAGAGCTGTCCGAATCTTGGCTATCAAACGAGAACGCCATCAGCAGACACTTTGACATAAATCCAGCACGGCAGGGGTTGAAAGCTCATTAATAAAAACTACTTTATGATATGTGATTCATTTTTCTCCCTTTGTGGATCTCCAGCTGCAAATATATTTTATTTATATATATATATATATATATATATATATATATATATATATATATATATATATATATATATATATAATGGTTGAAATAGTTTTACTGTCAAATAATGCAAAGAGTATGCGACACGTGTTTCGCCATACAATCAGATTGTGATTCAGACTACGAATGCAACGAAAATTATATATTATATATATACATACACATACAATAATAATAATAATGCATTTTATTTATAGGGGCACTTTACATTAGCAGTAAATCTCAAAGTGCAACATAAAAAGGTAAACAAAGGGTTAGGGTTAGACACATTATAATATATATATATATATATATATATATACATACACACACACACACACACACACATATATACATACATACATACATACGTACATACACATATATATACAGTCATATGAAAAAGTTTGGGAACCCCTCTCGGCCTGCATAATAATTTACTCTACTTTCAACAAAAAAGATAACAGTGGTATGTCTTTCATTTCCAAGGAACATCCGAGTACTGGGGTGTTTTCCGAACAAAAATTTGGGTACCTGTGTAATTTTGCTGATTTGACTGCATGTAACTGCTCAATACTGATTACTTGCAACACCAAACTGGTTGGATTAGCTTGTTAAGCCTTGAACTTCATAGACAGGTGTGCCCAATCATGAGAAAAGGCATTAAAGGTGGCCAATTGCAAGTTTGTGCTTCCCTTTGACTCTCCTCTGAAGAGTGACAGCATGGGATCCTCAAAGCAACTCTCAAAAGACCTGAAAATAAAGATTGTTCAGTATTATGGTTATAGGGAAGGCTACAAAAAGCTATCTCGGAGGTTTTAACTGTCAGTTTCAACTGTAAGGAATGGAATCAGGAAATGGAAGGCCACAGGCACAGTTGCTGTTAAACCAAGGTCTGGCAGGCCAAGAAAAATACGGGAGCGGCATTGTGCGCAGGATTGTGAGAATAGTTACTGACAAGTGCTTTGGACTGACGAGACAGAAATGGAGTTATTTGGTCATAACAAAAAGCGTTTTGCATGGCGGAAAAAGAACAGCGCATTCCAAGAAAAACACCTGCACCTACTGTCAATTTTGGTGGAGGTTCCATCATGCTTTGGGGCTATGTGGCTAGTTCAAGGACTGGGGCCCTTGGGATGATTTGAGGCAGGCTGTCTGTGCTCGGCAGCCATCAAATTTAACTGAACTCGAGAGATTTTGTATGGAAGAATAGTCAAAAATACCTCCATTCAGAATCCAGATACTCATCAAAGGCTATAGGAGGCGTCTAGAGGCTGTTATATTTGCAAAAGGAAGCTCAACCAAGTATTGATGTAATATCTCTGTTGGGGTGCCCAAATTTGTGCACCTGTCTAATTTTGAATTGATGCATATTTTCTGTTAATCCAATAAACTTAATGTCACTGCTGAAATATTGTTTCCATAAGGCATGTCATATATTAAAAGGAAGTTACTACTTTGAAAGCCCAGCCAATGATAAACAAAAATCGAAAGAATTAAGAGGGGTTCCTAAACTTTTTCATATGACTGTATATATACACACACACACACAAACACGCTGCACTGTATATACCTTTCTAAAGCGGCAAGTAAACTATGTCTGTATAATTATGTACTCATCCATAGATTTACTTTCAAAATTTGCTTTCATGCCAATTCTTGAAACAATTTCTGACTACCACTAGACATAGAGAAACCTTACACTTTGCAAAATATATTGGGGGTTTTGTGTTGCAATTCAGAGATCTTCACCAGTCTTCGGTTGCAGTTGTACCACTGAAGTTTGGCGTGTTTCAATGTTTTTGTTTTTAAGTTTGCTTTTTACCTTATATTTCACATCTGGAATAAACATAAAAGTAAATACATACATTTTCATTCCAACTTCTTCCCACGCCACAGCAAGTTGCAATGTGGAGTCTGACTAAATTAAAAACATTAAAGCAATTGTCTGAGGATATGGGCTTTAGAATAAACTTTAAATATTATACTGTACATGAACTCTATACGATGTGATAGACTGGTGTCAATTCCTGGGATTGTACCGGTCTTGAACCACATGCTTGCCAGAATAGGCTCCATCTTCCCATTGACCTTGCTCAGGATATTGTGAATTTGGAAAACTTAAGGGCGGACATGACCTCAAACGGTAAAACTATAATTCGGTATGGCATACAACTGTGAATAAAGGAAACATGATTAATTTGTCTCATAATCATATTCTCTCGTGTACAAACGAACAAATGTTTCGAATCGCGAAAAAACATGATACATTTTCCAATTCTTTTAAAAACAGTAAGACCAACCTTGCACAACACGAAGAATCCATTCTGAGTGCATTATTACCACAAAAATGTCAAGGAATTTCGAGTGAACAACTCCATTCATTATATTCACTATTGCACTGATGCTGGAAAACATAATTAAAAACTCCCGGGTTACTCAAGAGTTTTCAATCAAACTATAAACAGTAAGTACTCTATAAAGTGCAGTGCGACCCTCAGAATATTCTCCATCTTGTGCACGCTGCTTAATAATAATAAAAGGAATGTCAAAAAACAGCTGCGCGTTATCTTCATAAACGTATTTAGTCACCCACTACCCCTCCAACAATACTTTCTCTGCAACTACCGAATCAAACCCACCTGAATAATTGAACTGTAATAATGCAAAATAGTCTGTACCTTCGCTGTTAGATGGCACATTAAATGGAAAACATGTCCAGCTCTATTATAGACCTATATTAACAGCGTATTTTTACAACGAAATCTTACTCGACTCCCTGTTAGTGATGGCGGTGGTCGTCCTCTTCTTCTTCGTCTCCTTCTTCGCAGTTTATTTCCCCAACTATCCTACACGCGTATTCGATGAACCAGTGAGCGTCGCCCGTTTCTGACTCATCTGATCAGACAAACAGCACAAGCCACTCAACAACGATGCTCATTGGCTTGGCGCGTTGAAAAAGAGACTTCCTATTGGAGAAGGGGTTTGTATATGTCCTGCGTCATTAATAGGCGACTTTGTGGAGCCTCAGCCCTTCTAGGTGGGAAGATTTCTATTGGTTTTTATTCCGACGGTTTGCATTGTTTTAATTGAGAGAATAGAGATTTTTTTTTTAAAGAAATAAGCAAGTTCTTACGGTGCGTATTTCCCTTCAATAAATAGTAAATCAAAGACCAAGTGGAACAGTATTTTTCGGATGCTGTCCTTATATTTAAAGGTGTACGTGTATACGTACTCGGTTTTACTTCCTATACCTAAACAAGTTCTCTTTTCATATTAAAAAGGATGATTTGATTAGGTTTAATGTTCTATTAATATTATACACTTATTTTTCCGGCACTATATTTAAAAAAGTTTCTTCACAAGTGGACGCGTAAATGGTTTGGGATTTTCATTTGTGATGTAAGTAAGGGGACTGTTAAAACTTTTTTTTTTATATATTATTGCTTTCATTATCTGTTTTAAAGAAGTAAATTCTTGAATTCTTCAATGAGTGGCAGTATTTTAACCAGGCATCGTTCTTATTCTGATCCTGCGTTTTATGTCAACATATGTAGCGTGGTTTACATATAGGTTACTTTAAGTCTGGAATATATTATATATATTTTTTTTTTTGTAAACCTCAAATAGTAATAATATTTTCAGAAACATGTAATAGATTTTGGATATGTAATCTGTACATTATAGGTATTTTTTTGTAAACCTCAGTAATATTGTTTTTAGAAACGTAATAGATTTTGGATATGTAATCTATACATTATAGGTTTTTTTCCCCAATTTAATTATGTAAGGTTTGTAATCGCGCACACAACATACACGCACATTTGTATGTATATTTAGTATATGTGCTGTATTTCCTCGGTTGTTGTTTTATTGGTCCCAATTAATCAGTTTTAGTGTCCGCTCATGAACCGTTCCATTCGCTAGTCAATCCAGCTAGAACACTCTTGAAATGCGATAGAAAACACAAGTACGCAGAGGAAAGTTAATGCAGACTAGGGACAAACTAGCAAACTCCATTCAACAATGACCTAAAAAACTAAATCATGTATCCTAGAGCTCTGCAATAGCAGCACTGACTTCCCAGCGGCTTCTTTGCACACATTTGCAGTGATTTGTATATGTAATAATGTTGTATATAAAGTATATGCCTGGATTTTCATGCAGTATTATGTTTAGTCATTCTAATAACTGTGTAGAAATAAGAATGGGTATTTTCTCTGTACATGTAAGATGCAAAAATGTGCCATGATTTATTAGATGATATGGGCATGCAAAGGATCATTGTATTATTTTGTCACCGCAATATTAAAGTATAACAGGCTTTTGCTTTGCGTAAGAGTTTTCATGACTCATTTTTAAAATTCATTCAATTCTTTGCTTTTTATATACTGTTTGTGTTGTTAAGGCACAATTAGAGAATGCACAAAGTCAACTATATGTATTGAAGGCTATGTACAGTCGGCAATTCTGTGCATATCTTTGCATCACATATATCTTCAAGAACTAATGTCAAAAATTTCTCTTACTCTCATATTAAACAAGAAGTCTTTTCCCCTTATGATTTTCAATGTTCTTTTTTTGTCAGAAATTGTTTCTGTATGTGAAAAGATTGTAGCATGCATGGCATAGCCAGTTACTGCAATAATTCTTATAGCTCCTTTAAGCGTTGCCATTGGCCTCTTATTAGGCAGTCTGATGATATTCTTCTTCCTAAGTCATCAACATTCTAGTGGTGCCACATTTCTACCACTTCTTAATGAGAGTGTTCTGTTCTGTATGTAGTACCTTCAGAATTCGTTTATATCGCTGCCCTGATCTGATCTGTACTCTTTACTTATCTCCTTGGACCATGTTTGTCTCTACATTATGCAAACGAGAAATCTTCAAAGACATTCAGCAGGAACAGCTGACATTGTTTTGGTCTAATAGAATTACTTTAGTTGATTTCCGGTGAAGGCTGCTCACCTTTTTTGAATGTGAAATGTAATTGGTTAAATCAGAACACAGATTCATTCTTATAGAAGCTATTGGAAGTTACGTGTATGCAGAGACACTGATAGTTATGAGAATGACACTTTATAATTATTGTTGTTAACAAGCTCATTAAGATTAATAATAAAAAAAATAGTCTGACATGATTTGAGTTGCATTACATTAACAATAGTTGAAATTAAAAAAAAAATTCTTTAGACTTTTGATTTCCATGGTATATATACTTACCTAGGAGCATTGATAATTACATATTTATGTGTAATTGCGTTTTTGTTGCCTATATATTTTCATAGGTTAATCTAATCATTTTATAAAACTATATGTTGTATTTTTTTCTTTCTTTCCCATTATAGATCCAGTAGGCCATACAAAAATGAGTGGGGGTCTGGCACCAAGTAAAACTACAGTTTATGTCTCTAATATACCATTTTCTCTCACAAATAATGACCTGCATAAGGTAAAAATAACTATTTTTTCCCCCAAACGTTTATTTTTTTTTTATATCAGTCCATCTGACCTACTTGGTATTCTTCTGAATTGCAAGGGAACCAGAACATATTCCAATGCCAATAGAAGCAAGGCTGAAACAACCTTGGATAGAACACCAGTTCAGCACAGAGTATATTCAAACTCACACCATGTCTTTTGAGTCATATGTAACTTCTTTATTACTGAACTTGTTTCTGTGGCTGTGAAATTAAAGTCTGGTACTCTAAACAATCTATTTGTGCTACAGTAAATATTTCCAATGTTATATGCAGTTCTAAATCTGTTGAAACTTAGGCATGAATGAGTAAAAAATACTACTCCTCTAGTTTTCTGATTGCTGGTAGCATTAGGAGATATCCTGTAGCATCAAAATATACTGTGTATTGGACTGCATAGCAATTCAAATAGTCATACATTGTACAATGTTTGAAGACAGTGTTGCTGCTTCATAGCTCTAAAAGACTGAGTTGTAATCTTGATTCATTTACTGTCTGTGTTGCATTTGTACTCTATAGTCTTTTTTTTTTTTTCTTAGTACCACTTGCTTTCTAAGTCAAGTGACAAATTTAAGTTAACTATTTACATGAAATGCCCTATGATATACCGGAGCCCAATCCACAGCTGGTTGTTACCTTGTGCTCAAAGCTACAAGATTAAGCTACAGATCTGTGACCATACAACTACATTAAGTGTATTTAATAAATGTGTGAACGAACCTTGTAAATCTGATTGTGGATGTTCGAATACAACAAGGTAGACTACTAACACATCCACATTTTATTTATAACATTTTTTTGTAAAGAAATGCTGTTCTGAGCATGTAAAATAGCTTGTGAAACATACTGATATGCACACTGATAGAAAAAGTTAAAATTGCAAAATACAAATTTTTGTTTATATGTAATAAAAATAAGCACTTTTTCCTAGTTTTGTTCCTGCTTAACTTTTATTTATGTCACGTATGTATATGTATTTATAATGTTATATATTCTTATATTTAAATGAAAGGTTCTTCTAATTTTATTGTCAAATTTTAAGTGAAGCATTATGTGGGATCATCACCCAGAGATCCAACAGGAGTAGGTAATAACAGAATTAACAGGTTAACAGCCTATTCATTAATTAATAGGTTATTAATTAATTATTATTATTATTAATAGGGTAACAGCCTCCATTGTTTCATGTTGCTTTAGGTGAAGGCTAGTGTTTATCTTGCATCCAGAGTATGGTGAAAAAAGAACAAATAAATGAAATGTATACAGTCACATAGCAACTGATAATCAAATGTAGTGTACAAAATACAAAACTAAGTTTTTACAACACCATGTCTACCTGTAGCTTTAGTAAATTGGTCTTATGATTTTCATGTTGACTCATAGAGCTATTTTCTTTTACAGATTTTTACTAAATATGGAAAAGTTGTCAAGTAAGTCCAAAAATGAAACTGTACAGAGACTTCTCTTTTTCACAGTGTATTGGATTTTGTATTATTCCATATTACATTTTTATATTTTCTGGTGGTCATTGTGGTCAATTTGTAAGAAAACTGAAAGACAAAAATGGTATTTGTTGTTTTTATGGGGGCTACATCATGTGCAGTTCCTGTGTTTGTCAGTACTTTATATTTGTCTAAATCACTGTAGTAATAGCTGATTGTTTCTCTTTTTGTCATGCTGACTGTGCCACTAAATTATGTACTGCGTAGTCTTGTGTGGGTACTGGAAAAGATTACCTAGGCATCATTACATCACTTGAAATAATTTCATTATCAAGCGTAAATTTGCATTCATTAGTTTTTTAGCTTATTAGTTTGATCTGAAAAAAGCTGCAAGTGAAATACAGTGCAAGACCTGCAGGCAAGGTTTTTTCGATGCTGTTGGCATATCTTGTACTTGTCTATATCAGTTTTCTTAGATAGCCCAGGTTACATCTAGATTTGTTATTGGCATCCCTGGTGTAAGTATATAAGTGTTTATGTGAGTGTGCCCTAAGATTGATTTGTGTCATATTGTTCCTGATGCTGTGAGGATATATAGCTGCATGCAAACATTTGGGCACCCTTGCTTAAAATGTTTGTTACTGTAAATAGATATGTAAGTGAGCAGAAGATGAACTGTGTCATTGTGTCATCTTTAACTTTATGGCTTTTGGAGATCAGTTCATTTTCTGCTCATTTAACTGTGATGCAAGCTCCATCTATCCATGAAACTATAAAAGTCCAGAAAATGGATTGATGTTGATTTGCAGTTTGAATTGCACACTTCACATGGACACACATACACCCTCATGGTAAAAGAAGGAACAACAAAGTGCTGTAAACATTGCAGAAAATGGTGCCTAGCTCGACTACTATTGCTGGTTTCACTCCTTGAAACAAACCGCACCTAAGACGGCACATCATCAGAAGAAGTCCCTTTGACCAAATCTTCCTGTTGCTGAGTTTCTTGATCTCAAGCTGTATCCAAGTGACCATTTCCTTAGAAATGCTCCAAGGACTGGGTGGCTTTATTAAATGCAACAGAAAGGCTCTTGGTTGTTAAATCATTGTAATAAATTGTCACCCAATATATCATGCAGCTGGGGCCTCATTTATAAGCAATGCGTATGCACAAAAATGTTGCGTACACCCGTATCCACGCTAACTTCGAGATTAAAAACTAAACTTGGCATAAAGCCATGCATATTTTCACGGCGGGGTTCCCCCTTGCATAAGCACTTTTCTGCTCTGATTTGCAAACTGGCGGCACCCAGCGTCAAAGCAGTGCTACTGTTTCTGTAGACTCCTTTTCTTTTTTTAGATTCACATCTATGACGTGGGTGTTATCAAATACCCCAGAATTAACTACATACCGTTTACAATTCGAATTCACTTGATTGTAATCATTCTGTAACAATATAATGGTGCACGGAATGGCCACACTATTCCAACTACCATAGCTGCTTTAGTGTTGTTAGAAGACATTGCAAATGAAAGAATTAGAAGAGAGCACATATTTACAGATGATGACTGGTTTCTAAGTTGATTACGATTTCCAACAGCTGCCCTCTTGGAGCTGTGTGCTGAACTGGCGCCGGCCTTACAAAGGCAGACTTTGAGAAATTGTGCTATACCTGCTTCTTTGCAAGTTCTGTCCACTCTCTGGTTTTTAGCCGCAGAAGCTTTTGCAACTTGAACTTACTGACCCATTAGTATTTCATAATCATCACTGAGTCGTACCATGCCAGCTGTATAGGATGGTATTATCCATTTGCCATCGAGATATATAAGATTTCCTTACACTCAGGTTAAATTGGCAAACATAAAAGTGCAATTCGCAGCAACGTCCAGTTTTCCAAATGTAATCGGAACAGTCAACAGCACGCACATTGCAATTGTAATGACGCCAAACAAGTTACACCAGCCAGGGATGAATCACAAAAAGAATGAGCTGATATTACATCATATATAGCTGGAAAACCTATAAAAATTGCAGCTCCACACAGTCACAATTCTTTTAAGGATAGTGAGTCACTTCAAAGTAAAGAGCAGAGAATTGGTCCATCGCTACACTATAAAGGCACCTTCAGAGAATTCATTTACTTATGTAAATAGAAAGCTTTTCCACTCTATTACTGTGCTGCTGTATAGTGCACAGAAAGTGTGTCGCAGTGTGCAAGCATGTACCTGAAGAGATGAGCTATGATAAACCTGTCACTGACCCACCAAATGATCAGCCAGATCAGATATCATTAACAGCTTTGTTTTAATGTAATTAGCAGAATGTAAAAACAGGTAATCCGATGCAGCATTTATTTTTTAACCAATTAATTTCTTTTCTGGTCAATATCACAGAGTACAGCCCTTATGTTCATTAGCTACATTTCTTACAGCATCCACTATTGCATTTTGTGACTCCTGACACAGTCTGTCAGCACACAGCCAGATGGCCTCCTAGCGGTTTCAAAGTCAGAGGTGTGTGTGCAGCTAGCGCCCTAAGATGGGCTCAGCACAGCAGCATCATCTCCACCTGACTATTTTGCGGGGGTCAGTTTTTATAATATTGTCTGAAACAGAATAAACAGATGGTGGGGCTGCGACTCACCTTTTCACTTCGACTGTGATATCTGACCACAACTTTATTGTTTCAGACACTGTGCAACTTTCTGAACTTGAACTTTTGAGTGTCTCAGCCACACTTTTGTTTCTTATACCACTACATAAGCCAACAAATAGTACATTTTTCCTTGCTTCCACTTTGCTTTCACTGAAATTCTTCTCATTTTCATGTGTCTTTTCCATTGTTTTTTTAACTAAATGCTGAACGGAAGGTGATATTTATATTTATTTCCATATCAAAATATGCAAAATTCTGGGAGGAGTCAGGGTGGGGCTGTAGGTATATGCCCATGTGTTAAATTTCACATTCGTTTGGATTTGTAAAGTGGAAGTGCATGGAACTTGGCAAGCACACAGATTTATGCATCTGAATTTTTTTGTGTGTATGCACTGTAGCGGCACTACTGGGGAGTGAAAATTTCAACTGCCAGCAGTGACTGTTATTGGTCGCCTGAGGGTGCAGGGGCTGCATGGGACAAGGAGGCCGGTGCGAGATTTAAAAGGAGGCCTGTTATACAGAGGGAAAAAAGTTTTGTGTCTTGAGTTGCCTACCTGTTTGCCTTCCCGTTTTACTACCTGTGGCTTTTGTTTGTCCTGGATCGTCTCCTGTTTTGGGTGTATGGAGTGTCTGGTGTCTTCCTGCTCCATGAGGACTGTATGAGGATTTGTTGTTGACTTGCGAAGAAAGGAATGCTCTTGATTCCATTCACACATTATAGTCTCAGAAGGGGGCTCCACCCCCTGCTCGCTTCGCTCGCCTACCCCCGGCGTTTTGAACCCGTGCCCGCTGGGCAGCCACATGTGAGGATGACGCACGTTTAATACGGAGCGTTCGCCCGTGTCACTCTGGGGCCCCCCACTGTTAATACGGAGCTCCGTCCGTACTATTATGCGGTGCATTGTGGACTACTGCGGACCCCGTAGTGTTTCCCGTTTCAGTTTGTATCTCGGTCAGTCGAGCTTTTGTTTTTGAAGCTTTTGAATTCCGGTCTTCATTATCTGTAAGCTGCTGTCCATGTGTTTGGCCCCCTCGTTTAACCTGTTTATGACGTTTTACTTTGCTTTCTACTCTGTCTTTCATTTCTGATCTCGCTTTATTCTGCCTTTTTCGAGTAATAATTTTCATTTTTTTGCGATACTGTGATGTTTATCGTACTGTTTAATAATGCATCACTGTAATGTGATTCACCTATGCTGTATAGTTTGGACGTGTGAGGATGACGTATGTTTAATACGGAGCGTTCGCCCGTGTCACTCTGGGTCTCCCCACTGTTACTACGAAGCTCTTTCCAAACTATTATGCGGTGCATTGTGGAGCACTGCGGACTCTGTAGTGTTTTCCGTTTCACTTCGTATCTCATTTAGTAGAGCTCTTTCTTTTTGGAGCAGTGCCTGCCTGGTCTGCGGCATTTTAGACGCACGTTGTAGGCGCCTGCGTTCATTAATTATATCCAGGCAGGCGCGTGTTTGTATCTCGGTCACTCGAGCTGTGTCGTGTTGAATCCGTGCCTGCTTTGCCTACGCAGTTTGAGACGCGCGTTGTAGGCGTCCACGTTCATTAGATCTGTCCACGCGAGCTCGGTGTCGAAGCTGTGTTAGTTGTTGAGCTGTTTGGTTTTGGAGCCGAGACAGTTTTGCTTCTGCGGTTTCAGACGCGTGTCCGTACCATCTCGGGTTTGATGTATGAACCTTTGTGGACTCCGTAGTGTGTCCCGTTTCACTCTGTGGCGGGGCGTTGACTCCTCTTGTTTTACTATGTCTCCTCCTGCTCCTTCACCACCCATTAGTGCCACTCACAATATGGCGCGACACCTGCGCCTTCCGTATTATGTCGGTTTTTACCATGCTGTGTAGGCGCCTTTGCCTTTTGTACTTTACTGCACCTTCTGGGTCCGCCTCCGCTGTGTGGTGTGGACGTTTAACTGTTGTTGTTTCTGCCTTTATATTCTGTATCTCGGTGTGCATGTGTTTAATGTCTAGGTTTTTTTGAAGCTGTTGCATTCCAGTTTTCATCATTTGTAACCCGCTCTCCATGTGTTCGTCCCCGTTCTTTAATCCCTTTATAAAGTTTTACTTTGTTTCCTACTCTGTGTTTTATTTCTGACCTCGCTTTATCCTGCTTGCGGCATGTCAGATGGTTCGTAGTCTCTCTCGTTTTACTCTGGGGAGGGGGGCTTTGTTCTGTAACCTGCTCTCCATGTGTTTGTCCCTGTTCTTTAACCTCTTTATGATGTTTTACTTTGTTTCCTACTCTGACGGTTCGTAGTCTCTCCCGTTTTGCTCTGGTGCTGGGGGGGGGGGGGGGGGGGGGGGGCGCTTTGTGTGGCACTTGCGCACTATGTCTTTTGCGTCCACGGGCAGGTCCCTGCGTCCATATCCGGTTTACCATTCTCGTTTAGTAATATGGATGAGGAAATACCGGTAGGACTGATCTTTACATTCACATACAGTGTGCTGATCTGTGGACTATCTTATCTCCATCATTTCATACATCATTTGCTGTTTTTTTATGGACTTCATCATGAGTGGTCTTTGTTAGTTGTTTTTTATTATTAAATTGGTGTTTATTGTATCTTACACTAAATGGAACTGGGGTGGGATTGTTTAGTCTATCCATCCATCCATCCATTATCCAACCCGCTATATCCTAACTACAGGGTCACAAGAATCTGCTGGTGCTAATCCCAGCCAACACAGGGTGCAAGGCAAGAAACAAACCCCGGGCAGGGCGCCAGCCCACCGCAGGGCGCGCACACACAAACAAACACACACTAGGGACAATTTAGAATCGCCAATGCACCTAATCTGCATGTCTTTGGACTGTGGGAGGAAACCGGAGTACCCAGAGGAAACCCACACAGACACGGGGAGGACATGCAAACTCCATGCAGGGAGGACCTGGGAAGCGAACCTGGGTCTCCTAACTGCAAGGCAGCAGCGATACCCACTGCGCCATCGTGACTTGTTTAGTCTATGTAATTATATTTCACTTATTATTGTTTAATGCAGTCTTTAATTTCTGTTTTATTACTGGTTGCTTTTTTTGTCTCTGTGAGGGAGTGTCTGTGAGTCTGGCCAAGGCTCGGTACTTTCCTGGGATCCCCACCGAAAAAATAAATAAATCACCGTCAAAAACAGTGTGAATCTTAGCTGGGTTTTTTATTCCGCTACAGCACATTTCCACTTTTGTCTATGCACCGTGTTTTAGTGTGAATTCTACGTACGCCGTTATATATGAGGCCCCTGGTCTTTTATCATCATACTGAGATATTGTTTACCAAATTAATCACGTTGACAATGTTGTTATTCTATTTACCTCATTTGTCTCTGTTTGTATATAGACACTATATATTCTGGCTAAAAAAATAAATTACAAAACTGCTTCATTTATCTGACCAGTCTCCTCCTTTGCCCTATGCATATCTTTCTGTCTGTCAACCACACTGAAGCTGCATACATCTTTGTAAGACATCCTAGCAAAATTGGGTTGTGTTTTCATGATAAATAAAGTACCTTGCTCTCCCCATACAGCCATTTTTTTAGCTCCCAAATTAGGAGTTCATATAACTGATGTCCAGCAGCTGCTGAAGCTAAGATTTGCATTGATTTCTTCAAAATTATGGTTCTTTTTGGACGGATGGGTATACAGATATAGACAGCTGTTTAGTTTTACTCAGCTGTTCAGGACATAGAGGAATCTGTTTGTTTGGTGATTACTTTTAGAGTAGTCAGTTGCCATTTAGGAAGATTTGGTTCATGTGCTTAATATTATTAAATATATAAGACACTAGTTCGATCTTGTTAGTCAGTCATGAACAGCTAAGTGGCAGTAAACAAAAGGTTCTACAATCGCCAAATAAGAGAGCAGACATGAGTCCTGGCGAAGGAAGACTTAATCAATAATGTTACTGTGTGTCGAGTGAATTACACAGAATGTGTAGCAGTCAACATGTGTTTTTTCTATTATTATTATCCAGCCATCCATCCATTTTCCAACCCGCTGAATCCGAACACAGAGTCATGAGGGTCTGCTGGAGCCAGTCCCAGCCAACACAGGGCACAAGGCAGGAACCAATCCCGAGCAGGGTGCCAACCCACCGCAGGACACACACAAACACACGCACACATCAAGCACACACTAGGGCCAATTTAGAAATGCCAATCCACCTAACCTGCATGTCTTTGGACTGTGGGAGGAAACCGGAGCACCCGGAGGAAATCCACGCAGACACGGGGAGAACATGCAAACTCCACGCAGGGAGGACCCGGGAAGCGAACCCAGGTCCCCAGGTCTCCCAACTGCGCGGCAGCAGCACTACCCACTGCGCCACCGTGACGCCCCCTAAAATGCTTTATTAATCCCCAAATAGAAATTTTATTATCACATGACCTTTGGGGGTCAGAGCACAGAGTCGACCATTGTACAAGTAATTTGCAATATAGTAATACTGAAAGCACAGTCAGTGATTTTTTTTTTTTTATTATTAATTTTAATTAAAAGCAAATAACAAACCATACAATTAAATCAAACTTAACAAAAACAAAATTCAACCCACACCCAAAAGAAATAAAAAGGAGCCAATGAAATATCATCTATAAAGCAAAACATTTAAATTTTCTTTCCCAGAACTTTTATTTTATGCTTGCATTTTTTTTACTTGCTACAGAAATTTGAAAGTTTCAGTGCAGAAATAAATTCCATGAAAAACCAGATATATAAGTAAACTAATTTTGAAAATAGTTTAATAAAGATTTTTATAAATAAAAACTCAAAGATGGTCATCAGTAGACATCCAATAAATATGTTTTTAAAACACAGCTCATGTTCCTTGCTTTTCTTCCCTATACTACAAAAGGTGACACCTCTCGTACTTCTCTGTAGTAAAAAGAATTACATTATGAAGGACATTTGCAGTGAAAACTAAACAAATTTTTTCAGGAATGTGACAGATTAGTTGTTTAAGGATTATATTATGCATTTAGTTTCATTTATTAAGGTAATGACATGACACTTTCTGTTTGAATCTTAATGTCACTGGTTTTATATTTACAGAGTTACAATTGTGAAGGATAAGGTTACCCGAAAGAGTAAAGGGGTTGCTTTTGTCCTTTTCCTGGATAAGGAGTCCGCACAGAATTGTGCGAGGGGGCTAAACAACAAGCAGGTAGTACTTTTAAAAAAGCAGATAAATAGAAATTACCATAACGATAAATTATAACCAAATGTACTTTTTATGTTTAGCTCTTTGGTAGAACAGTGAAAGCCAGCATTGCAATTGACAATGGAAGAGCTACAGAATTTATAAGAAGACGCTATTACACAGATAAATCCAGATGCTTTGAATGTGGTGTAAGTTTCAATGGACAAATTATAAAATTTAACAATTAAATATTATTTTTTATTCTTGCAAATTGTGCAAATGAATTGCAGCTCAAGTTTTTGAAATGTATTTTATTGCTCTGTGGATAAAAAGTAAAAGGAATATAGTAGTTTACAAGGGTTTGCATTTGTTTTTCTTGTCTTAA
Organism: Erpetoichthys calabaricus; assembly: GCF_900747795.2. NCBI lineage: Eukaryota > Metazoa > Chordata > Cladistia > Polypteriformes > Polypteridae > Erpetoichthys > Erpetoichthys calabaricus. Next base: position 201,816,277 of record NC_041394.2, read on the forward strand.
ATGTTCTGTAACATACTTTTCACCTCAAGACTACTTAATTACAAGCTAGTGAAATATTTCTGCTGAACCCTCTCAAAGCTGAGTATCGGTAACCTAAATCAGCCGTTAACTGCCTAAGATAATAGTGCCAGTGAAGGTCTCAACTAGGGGTGGGCGGTATGACCAAAATTCTATATCACAGTATTTTTCTAAATTATCCCGGTTTCACGGTATTGGACTGTATTTTTTTCCCCATGCATGAGTGAATGTTAACCACATTTTCCACTGCAATTACTGCAGTAGACTGGCTAAGAATAACCTATTCCACTGTTATGAGAATTGTACATTGTACAAAAAAACATTTTACTGTGCACACAAGTATTAATACAGGTTTGCATGGCCCCATAAAGTGATAGTTTTCAAGGGGGTGACACTAATGAAGAGAAGGAATCACATTGCATGACAGTTGCAGTCAAAATATAGAACCTTTTTATTGAACAAATTTTGCAAAAACTTAAACTATGATTTTGACAACATATTTTCAACCATCCAAAGAGGCATTTAGACTTAGTAAAATATCCAGAGGTGCTTGTCAAAACTTGTATTGCACTGAACATGTCTTAGAAAAGTAATAAATAGTAAATATTTTTTGTGAACCAACTACACTTTGTTAATGTTAACTATCTCTGTCCACTAACACGTTAAAGTGACTTTTTCAACAACTTTACCATCAATAAACTGCATAATATTTAAACTAATAAATAATAACAATAAAATAAATAATACAGTAGTATTATTACTGATAGCTGCACTATTACTTCAAGACTTCAAGCCCAGGTGCATTACACAGTATTCACCAAATTAAAATAAAATAAAACAAGTACAACTTTGTGATGACATCCTTACCAAGTGTACCATCATTTAGGCAAACTGCATTAATATGGGCCTTGCTTCAAGCTAAGCTATATACATAAATAAAATAACTGCGACTTGCATTTACTGTATAATGCTATTTGTGGTATAGCCCTACGGAAGTGCATTAGGGCCACGGTGAAGAAAAAAAAAATACAGTAAAGAGGGAAGAAAAAAAACAAACTACCGGTATATGTCAAGAATAAAGTCGACATGCTGACTTTATTCTCGACATTTCCACTTTAATTTTGACGCTTATGTCAAGATTAAAGTCAACATTTCCACTTTATTTTCATAGTTTACTTCATAATTAAAGTAGAATGTCATAAACTAAACTTCATCCTAAAATCAATGTTTAATTTACTTGATTTTCTCAAACCCCGTCATAAGTTAATGCAGCACATTAAATGCTTTGTGTTGTGTTCCCCGACCCAGTTGTTAATCACTATGCTTCTTAAACTGACTTCCTATGCACTAAGAGGAGGCAGCAATCACCGCACAGAATCCATTCATTTCATGGTATTCCTGCTCTCTAAAAATATAGAATGCTAAGATAAATACTTGATATCACTTTCATGATGAAATGCATTAAAGCAGGTATTAAACAAGCACGGTAGTGAGGCGGTAGTGCTGCTCCCTGGCAGTAAGGGGTCCCCAGGTGTACGTTCAGTGTAGAGACCTTTATGGCAGGTGTGACGAGGCTCCAAAAAACTGGATGTATGAATGGGTATCGCACAGGTTTAACTTAAATATTGTGTAAATGTTGGGTTTGTGATCTGGTGGTCGGAGACACGAACACAGAATTCAATGCATGTTCTTCTGAGCGGGCTTTCTTTGTTGCACGCGTGCTGTCTCTATCTGACATACTAAAACCCCTGTTCCTATCCGTCCTTTTTCTTTCTCCACATAACCAATCACCACACGATAAACGTCTTTGTGAAATTAAAACTAGTTATAAACTTCGCCCACGGAGTGTTCAGAACTTTAAAAATATCTTCGTTATACATGTTTAATTATGCCATCCATTCAGAGTTGCGCCCATCTCTGAACGAGTCGCCAGCACATCGAAGGATAAATACAAGCAAAACATACACTAGCAGGGTCAATATAGCACAACAAAACCCCACATCCTATATGACTTTGAAAGGAAACTGAAGCGCCGAGTAAACCCACCAGAAAAACATGCAAATGCAAGGCAGGCACGCCGCCGTGCCCCCATATGATTAATGCATGCTTTAATGCATTTCACCATGAAAATTATATTATTTATTTTAGCATTCTACAGGGTGGCCCACAAAAAAGTAGCCTGCCTCCAATCGATCCCGTGACGTTGCAAAGAGTGTACATGAATATGCTGAAACGGGCACAGAGATGTATTCACGCACAAGAGATCTCTTTCCGCATGTTCTGTAAATGTGAATACCAAATTTGATATTTTTTCTCTTCACCACGTAATGCAGTCGTTTAGGTGGAGGCAGGCCACTTTTTCGTGGGCCACGAAAATGTTCAGAGAGAAGGAAGATCATGAAGTGAATGTATTCTGTGTGGCGATCGCTGCCGGCGCCTCCTGTTAGTGCAAGAAGAAGTCAGTTTAAGAATCACTTAACACAAAGCATTTAATGTGCTATATAACTTATGACGGGGTTTGAAAATATGTCGTCACACTATTACACAGTACCCAGGTACATTACACTGTATTGAAAACAAATAAAACAAGTACAACTTGGCTTGCAGTATTATCCAGTAGTATAGAAACAGTATTTACACATCTGACCTTTTAAAACTAAAGTATCTCCAGGCTCTCTGTCCATTTTCACCACGCAGCATTCCTATGCTACCGCCCACTATTTGGTGGTGTAGCAGTGAAAAAGAGCCCTAGTGCAACAAATCTTTGTTTAGCGGTGTAGCAGTGAAAAAAGGTCCCCACTTGAACAGTTTCCTGCTGCGCCACATTCCGAACGTCGTTTAGGCAATTTAAACCGGTGTTGCGGTATAAGAAAAATCCATATCATAAGAAAATAAAAAACGGTTTTCGGTATGAACCGGTATACCGCCCAGCACTAGTCTCAACGCAATAACTTAATTTCCCATATTATTAGTATTACTTTATTTAGTGACCATGACACCACAGGTGCATGGTTTTGAGTACTCATTAAACCTAATATCAATGCATGTAAATAAAGCTGTGAATGATTGTAAGAAAATATAAGATTTTTTTACAAAACAGCTCACTGTCAGTGTAACACAGAATATGATGATGCAGACAGAAATAATCACAACAGCAGTATTAGTAAATATTTTACCCAAATACAACCACAGTGTACCAACAGACTGCTTTTTCATTTTGATTAACATCAGAAGACATGAGGAAAATCCATCTAAGATAAATTTGCAAGAGGTCTTATAGAAGACATTTTTGTTTTTGTCAGAGCTAGCACTATGTTACAAGGTAGAAAAGTGTCACACAGCTTTTTTTCCATACAGGGTTGCTCAGAAGCTAAAATCTTAAGTCATAAAATAGGGAGTGAGAGAACTGATTTTGTAGTCAAATGAAAGGCTTTGAAAGGCTTGCCATTCGCACAGCAACAATGAATTTTAAAGCACATTTTTTAAGCTAAGTGATTTTTTTTGTATTGTGTAAAAAGGTCAAATATGTTTAAATGAGCTGGACACACATTTAGCATACCTTGAAATCTTATGCTATCATGTTGCTGTGTAGTAGAAATGCTGCAAGAGCACATTGATCCAGTTTCTCTTCTGATGTTAAACTAAGGTCCTTGTAAACAGAATTGATAAAGTATGGCCTTCCTTTATTATATATATTTTATTATATACAGTACACCAAAATGGGTGCATGAAGGACAGAAAATCATTATCCACTTTACAGTGTTTTGTTCAATATAATAAATGCATGATCTGCTTCTGAATTTACTGAGATATTGCTATATACGCAGGAGGTGTAAAGGGTATTGAAAGGTTGAATAAGATTACTTACTGCCTCAGGTAAATTCAGGTTTAGACCCAATATACAGTATCTGCTGTTTTACTCAAACCCTAATATACATGATTCCTATCAAAATCTCGGGGTTAGGATTAAGTTAAGCAAAAGTATTTCCCATGTATAAATCCAGATTTGAACATTTTCCTTTAACTGTCTTTGATCAGTTGATATTTCTAGGGGGTCACAATTAAACATTAGCTTAAAGAACACTAGTTTTGTATCAGTATAGTTAATTTTACTGGAATGTCCCAAGAAAGATCTAACTAGTAAAAGAAAAAAAAGTTACACATGTCAGCCATTGATTACTCAGAGTCTGGAATATATTGGCTTTCTATCTTTATTTCCAAGCATTAAATAATACTTATCTGTAAACACTGCAACTCTGCAAGTTGACTGTCAATTCTCATGCTGCTGACTGAAATATTAGCTTATCAATAGCTTCATAATATTCTACCGTCAGACACCAGGGGGGTATTTTCCGTATGTCGCTTAAATCATCCGAGATCAGATGCCTCATCTTGGATGAGTTAATGCCAGTGAAACTCATCCGGGATAAGTCGGTTTTTCAAACGCAGCCATGTAGTAGATTAGTTTAGCTGGATCTAATCATCCAAGATGAATGCGCGCACCCACGCTGATTGAAAAGCCCATATATATTGAGTCTAGAAATCATGATCAGCAAGTCCTTGATAGACTAACAAAATGACGAAAGAACGGGTGCATTTTTTTTTTCTCTCACACAAGCGGAGCAAGACCTTTTATTCGAAGGACATGAAGTATTTCAAGATTTAATATGCAAAAGGGGTAACACTGCAAAAGTAGCCCAAACCAGAAAAGACGGCTGGCAAAAAGTGGCCGACAAATTAAACGCTAAGTAGTGTGCATTGTACTTACTGAATGCAACGTTTCATTTCCTATGTGTCAGATTAATTAATATGTCATAGTTCCCGATCAAATGTGAGCACAAGGAGAACATGGGAACAGGTTAAAGTGAAGTACAAGAATATACTTAAAACTGGTAAATATTGGTATATATCTATTTAAAGAATTGTTGACATAAAGAATCATATATAATATAAAAAACATTAATTTTAAAGCTAATAAGAAAGCAGACAAGCAAAAAACAGGTGGAGGTCCACGTGGTCCAGACCTAACCGCTGCAGAAGAGTTGGCTCTCCAGCAAAATACCCATCGCCCTGTTTCTGAGGGCATTCCAGGGGGAAGCTCTTCCTCAGAACCAGTGGCAGGATGCAGTGGTCACTTCATTTCAAGTAAAGGATGGTCATTGCATATATTTGTCCTCGATGTGTGCCATAGGTATGTTCCATATAGCCCTCTTTTTTGTTGGGTCAGTTGCAGGAAATGTCATATCCCTAGAACGTGTGTCTGACCAACGAGATATTGACAAAGGTCAAATATTTGATGAAGACAATCCAGTGCCCCAATCACATTTGGAAATCCTGGGTAATGAGAATGTTAGGCTGATTGTGAAATTCTTCATGGAACTGTGGGGTGTTTTTGCCTATGTTGCCTACCTGCAATGGCATGAAACGCCTCTTTTATTGTCTGCACACGCAGGTGTCCAGGAAACACTCTGAAAGCCCGAAGGAAATATTTCAGAGCCAAACAGACTTTATGAATTGCCTGGCAAACTGCACTGTTAGATAGATTTTTCTGCATCGCCTACAGTATATAAAAAAAGTGCCGCTTGTAAAAAATCTGTCTGTGTGGTTGTGAGAGCCCGACTTTGCCTAGTCTGACTTCTAATGTAAGGTGCTAATAAATCTTTGAGGTACAATATTCCCCCTCGGCTAAAGCAGTATCTTTCGAAAAGAATTTCCTCCGGGAGCAATAAAGGATCTTGCCGATTGCGCAAAACCCTACCTATATGAAATTCTTTTCTTATAATTTGCGCACCGATATCAATTGGTCACTCATTCATGAACGGCGAAGCCATGACTGAATGAATTCCATGCACGGACACTGATTAAGTGTGTGAGCTAATCCTTGTTTACATAGAACAAACCTGCTCCGAGCAGGTTTGAGGATTTGGATGTGTTGCTATGACAACACATCCAGCAAGAGTTTCGAAAAACCGACAGATCCAGGATCATGCCAAATCGTCAACAATTTCATCCGGCTAAACGAGTAATCCACGTACAAAAAATACCCCCCAGGTTGTCATTTTTGTCACACGTATTCTTGTATGAAGCAACCACCAGTGTTTTTAGTTTGAAACAATACTCTGCGAATTATTTGTTTGTTAGGTTTTTTTTTTAAAGATGATGATTCTTTGTTATTGATCTTTTTGAACTATGTCTACCTACTGCTTATTAAATGTATTTTCTCTTAACTGTAGGATACTGGTCATTTAAGTTATGCATGCCCTAAAAATATGCTCGGTGAAAGAGAACCACCAAAAAAGAAAGAAAAGAAGAAAAAGAAGAAAAAAATAGAAGAGGAAGAGGAGTTGTATGTAACAGGTTTCATATATCAAAGTTTGTTTTTCTTCTGACTGCTTCTTTCTCATCATTTCATTTGTAATTGATAGTGTGGAAGAAGAAAGTGAAGATGAAGGTGAAGACCCAGCTCTTGACAGTCTCAGTCAAGCAATTGCTTTTCAGGTTTGAATTCTGAACATATTGTTCACTTCTTTTATATTTTATGCACAAGCTACCCTTAGGTTTAGTTATAGTTTTTAAAGAAACAATATTTCCTTTAAATTATTTTCTGTTCTCACTCACTGCATTGAAGATTTAGAGTTGCAAGGGACTATCCTAACAGCATGTGGCTCAGGGTAAGCAACTTTGGGTCACCTATTCATTGCAAGTGTATGGGAAAAGCTTTGATGTCTGGTTCCGCACTGTTGTCACTCACTAAAGCTCTTCACATTTCACCAGTTTGTAAAAAATGTATGTAATAGTGATACATGTCAGGAGCATAATGCACATAAACCTGTGTCTATTTTATACTGCAGTCGCCTTTATGCCAATGTGTCTTTGTTAGACATTGGCTTTATCAAGTATTCAATTTTCACAATGCTTCATTAAAGCACATGGGAAATTACTTAGCCCATACCACATTCAGAATTCTAAGACAGTCTCAGACTTGATTACTTGATTCACTAGTGAAGATAAGAGGGGGTGGTAAGTGGCAGGGGATTGGTCAGGGAAAACACTCAGACCAGTAATATAGCAACCTACTGAGAGCCTAATGTTATAACTCACGTACAGACAACACAAAATGTCCAATGTGAGAAGCAAAATCAAAAGAGAGAGAAGATAGAATAGCTTAAAAGTTATTATTCAAAGAGCAATTTTCTGTGGGTTTCCCTGTAGAAGGTAAGATAGTTACAATCTATTATTTTAAAGTACAGTTTTATTTTTCTCTATATTTACTTTTTGAAGATGGGAAATGGACAGAATACACAAGCAAGCTTGCAATATAGAATCTAGGAGTAAGTGGAAGTTAACACAGCACCTGTGTCCTCCAGAAAACGGCTCTCATTTAGCAACAATAAGCAGATGTAAAAAAGATAGTGTAGCCACTAGACCAGTAAATTCCTATTCCGCTTTAAGGAAAGATTAAATGAGCAAAAACTTTAATGCCCCACATTCCCTTTTTTAGTTTTCTGATACAAAATATTATTCAGATATGTGCTCATTCCACCCTTTTATTTTCAATTTCTAGATTTAATCAATTCACAAGAGTGCTAGAAATTTTATTATGTCTGAGGATAACCAGTCATTCATACAAAACACCTTTTACCTCTTCCTTTATTAAGTCCCTTAAATTATTTCAAAAGCTGGTTAGATCAGCAGAAATGAATATAAAAAATCTGTTATGCATATCTTATAGCATATTAACTATATAACAACAGTCAGCAAATGTAAAATTTTAAACCACTGTCCCAAATATCTTGCATATCCAAACTAATTCCCATTGGGATTAATAAAGTATCTATCTATCTATCTATCTATCTATCTATCTATCTATCTAATTGCAACATTTTACCCAAATTCAGAGCTCTGTTAATTTGACTATAGATATTTCTCATTTTGTGTACATATTATGCTTATTAGTTTTCAGCAATTTAAATGGTACCAACAATACTAATATTACTATACCTAAGATTTAAATAATACTGTATATACTAGGGGGCTTCACTCGCCAACCCCCGTTTTTGTTTTTCCGGATACACACTTTTAAAATTTTTTTTTTCTTTGAATTGTTGCTATTTCATTAGTTTCACTTTTATTTCTGAACTTCTGTAAAAACAATACAGTGGAACCTCGGTTCACGACCATAATTCGTTCCAAAACTCTGGTCGTAAACCAATTTGGTCGTGAACCGAAGCAATTTCCCCCCATAGGATTGTATGTAAATACAATTAATCCGTTCCAGACCATACGAACTGTATGTAAATATATACTGTATATTTTTTTTAAGTTTTTAAACACAAAACTAACACTGCAATAGTTTGTGCTATAGCGCTACCAACCGCTGGCTAAAAACACTTTCATTTAAAAAAAAAAAAAAAAAAAAAAAGTTTTAAGCACAGGGAAAAAATGAACATTTGAAAAAATCCGTAATTTAATAAACCACCAAGAAAAGTAACATTGCAACAATACACGCTACGAACCGATCGCTGTAAACAGAAGTGAAAACAAAATCAAGCCCAGTGCATTCTTTAACTGCCTTCCTACCTTATGTGTCCAGCCCCCTCTCTCTCGCGCTGCCTGTGTGTGTGTGCGTCTGTCTCTCTCGTGCTGCCTGTGTGTGCGCATCTCTCTTGCACGCGCTACCTGTGTGTGTGCTCTCTCTCGTGCTGTGTGTGTGTCTCTCTCTCTCTCTCTCTCTCTCTCTCTCTCTCTCTCTCTCTCTCTCTCTCTCTCTCTCTCTCTCTCTCTCTCTCTCTCTCTCTCTCGCTCGCTGCACAGGAAATGCACAGGGAGAGACTGAACATGTACAAACCGAAAGGGAAACTGGCTTGTGTGGTCGTGAACCGAGGCAAAAGTTTGGCGAACTTTTTGGTCGTAAACCGATTTGTACGTGTACCGAGACGTTCATGAACCGAGGTTCCACTGTATTTAGAATCTTTCAAGTCCCAATGTGCTGAATCTTTTTAATGAGGTCAGTGAGACATGTGTTTAATGACTTTGTACCATAATTCAGGATAGATTTCTCTGTTTGGAATTTCAGCACAGACAAAACGATCTACATCATCAGCAGTTAATTTTTTTTTTGCAAAGTAACCAGTAAATGCATGTGAGGTAAACTGTTTTTGAAATTCTCTTGACTTAAACTTCAAAGCCTTACAATATTTACATACTTCTGACATATCACCTATGTCCATATGTTCAATCTCTATTTGCCTTTTCTTTATTTCTCCTAGTAATAATTTATCTTTCTTTGCGCTGTGATGTTTACTTTCTTTGTTTTGACAGTGTCATTTTTTTCTGCTTTCATATTCTGTATCTTGCTCTGCATGTGTTTCGCGCCTACATTTTTTTTTTTTTTTTTTTTTTTTTGAGGCTTTTGAATTCCAGTTTTCATTATCTTTAACCTGCTCAGATGTGTTTGGCCCCCTTGTTTTTTAACCTCTTTATGACGTTTTACTTTGTTTTCTGACCTCGCTTTATCCTGCTTTTGTTTCAATGACACCTGGTCCGTGGTGATTATTTTCCCTTTTTCAAGTAATAATTTCCATTTGTTTGCGCTACTGCGATCTTTACTTTCATATTCTTTAACTTTCTCCACATGTGTATCGCGCTGTTTTTTTTTTGTTTTTTTTTTGACCCTTTCGAATTCCATTGCTTTCATAATCTCTAACCTGCTCTGCATGTGTGTAGCACACTTGTTCCAGGCTGATAATTACTTTCCTTATTTTCTGAATTTGCACCTAGATTATTCTTTTTGTTTTTTGTCTCTCCAACGCTTTTGAGTCTCTGTTCTCAGCGCTGCTTTCTTCTTCACTTAGTCGTCTACGTTTATGCGCTGAGAGCCCAGGATGTGTGTGTGCTCAAAGCCAAAACACAACTGAGTGTGTTGCTGCCCGTGTTCTTATTTGGTTGTAAGTAGGGCATGTCTTGCAAGAATCTCATGTTCTGCGTCATCGCGAGACGGTCCTGGGTCAATCTCTTGGCACAAAGTCTCATGTTTAAGGTCCCCGCGAGACGCTCCGTTGCCAATCTCTTTAGTCTCGCGGGTCTTCTAAGTGTCTTCCGTGATCTTAACATGAAGATCACGTCTCGATGCCTTACTGTTTCTCTGCAGGATTTTTTTTTATAATAGAGATATTTACTAGGGGGCTTCGCTTCGCTCGCCCACCCCTGGGTTTGGTTTACCGAAGACAGTAGAATCTCTGGGCACAAACGTTTCCGAACATGTACAAATCGGGTTATGATCAAATAGTTTGCCAAATTTTTGCATCTGTTCACGACCACACGCTCTGCTGGCGAACAAAAACTTGCGTCCAGTTTCCCTACACATGTTCGTACGCGCTAATGATTTCCCATTATCTGTTTCCCATTTTCTATTGTTTGTGTATACAGGGCCTAACAAAGCAGCTGATGTTTCAAAAGGAGTTACAATGTTAACCAAGCAGAGGCCTCAAGTGCTGGAAGAGGTGGAAAAACTGTTGCTAGTGTGGTTGAATGAGAAGCAACTTGCAGGAGATAGTGTAAGCGAGGCAATCATATGTGAGAAAGCCAGAAAGATTAATGGCGATTTGCTGAAAAAAATCCTTCTTCGTGTGGCGAAGGTGAGGAATTTAAAGCCAGTAGAGGATGGTGTGAAAAGTTTCCCAAGAGAAGTGGCATTTAATTTTTTTCCCTGTGCTTAAAACTCATAAAAAAAAGTTTACAGCGAGCGGTTCGTAAGGGTCTTGCGCAAACTCTTACAATGTTAGTTTTCTCTGTTGTTCAAGGTTTTCTCAGTGTTATTCAATGTTTTTACATTTAGTTTACTATTATTACACTGTGCATTCTATGGTAAAATTAAGTATTTTTTTGCTTAAAAAAATATATTTACATACAGTTTGTACGGTCTGGAACGGATTAATTGTATTTACATACCATCTTATGGGGAAATTACGTTCGGGTCGCATCCAGAGTTTCAGAATGAATTACAGTCGTGACCAGAGGTACCACTGTATACAATTTAAAGAGTTGTATTTAAAGATATGTTATTTTCATGGGAATTGTTACATATGCATTATTTTCACTTTTACTTTAAAACTTTAGCAAAAACAATACTGTACTTGTCCTTTAATTCCGGCCCCGGACGTGGTTAAATCTCTTTCTCACAGAACGTATAACGCTGTTCGCGTTGTGAATGGGGGATGGCTGAACGCACGCTAAGGAGAAGCGGTTGGATCATCTGCTGGCTTGTTGCTGCTGCTGGCAAGCTGAAATTCTGCTTGTTGCGCTGCACATCAATCATTTAAAAGCCTGTACAGCAGCTGTCCTTTTGCCACTTCGCGTCTCTGACGCTCGCGTTGTGGGGCGGGGGGAGATTGTTGGGTGATTTGGCTGAACGCATGCTAAGGAGAAGCGGTCGGATCATCTGCTGGCTTGCTGCTGCTGGTGAGCTGCGTGTTCTGCTTGTGACTTGTCGTTGTTTTAAGAGCTGGGAGCACATGAAGTGTGTCTGCCAAAAGCATTCCAACAACTGCTAGGTTAGGTGTCCGTGAACTTTTTTTAAATGCGGTCTCACTGCCCGTTGTCTCGCATGACGTTAAAGTGTCTCTCGCAGGAACATCAGATTGTCTTTCGAGAAGATCATGTCTCGTCTCCCTAGTCTACCTTCCAAGATTTTTTTTTATAATAGATATATTTCAAACCAAGGGATCTCCATCACATAACATTCCTCACATATTATACAACACCCTCACACTCATCTTTTTTTTAACCCATTTACTCACTCACAGCATTTATCTTCAACCTTCTGTTTTGTAAAACGACCAAAACATTGTAATCAGCATGTAATATTTTTTAATTATTTCAAGAATGTCAGCCCTTTTACTGTGCAGTTTCCCATGATTCCCCTGGTCGAAGTGAGCAGCACTGTAAAATAAATCATTTCATCAAGCCAGCGCAAAAGATTGGATAGGATGCTGACAACAGAACAGTAAGAGCAAGATGGGACTCATGGGACCGACCAGACTATAAGAAAAAAGTGCTGATCCTCAGTTCGATACTGCTCCCGTTCACAAAGGCTCTTCAGACTCCCAGCAATGTGCAAAACCTTTTATTTAACTGTGCTTTATCTCAGGAGTATGAGACAGAAAATTGTGTGACTATTCTATGCCATAATACTCATTATGTTAGCATTTCTTTGTTAGACAAGGGCTTTATAGGGTGTTTTCAGATTACACAATGCTTCATTAACATATATACCTAATAAATACACCGAAATCTCCTATACCATATGCTAATTCTAAGACAGCCTCAGCCCTGGTTATGGGATAAGCTTCTGGCATTACTCAAGGGCCATACAACTGCACCTTAGAACAATAATGACTTATTTTAGGCAGTGAAAAGACCTTGTGAACCCAAGAATATAAAATGTTAAATATTACAAAAATGATTTCACTTAACCAGTTTTAAGGTAAAATTATATACTGCTCTAGACCATGATGAAAAGCATGTCTGTAGCATTGCTTATACAGTAAATTATAGTGTCAGAGAAAATAGAGTAAATACTGATTAGATATATGTTCTGTATGTTCTTGCAGAGCGATGCTTAAATAATCCTTTTCTCATACATTTATATTTAGATACTGGTCTTTTACCTTTACAGTTAACAGCAGCAGAAAAAATACACTGGTGTACTTACAGCTGGCACATGCACATTTCTTCTTCCTTTTAACTAGCTTGTGTTCACATCCATTTTGCTGTCAGTAGTGGCTGTCAGACAAGTCAAAGCAGAAAATATACAAAATACACAAGTTGAAGTGACCGCTTTTAAATTCAATTTTGAAATAGTAAATTGATAATTTAAGTTGCACATAATGTCCCTTTGTTTCAAAAAAGATGAGTTTGCAAATACTTTTCAGTGGAAGTATTTAACAAGAATGAAATTTCTTGACAAATTTCCTTAAAAAATAAGTGTTTCAGATTTTAACAAAATTGGTCAACTGGGAGCAGAGTTCTTTCAGGCAGATGGACAAACAAACATAGCAACCGCAATAGGTGCTTTTTGCATTATCAGTGAATGTACCTAAAATTCCTTGTAAACACAGGTCTGAGAAATGTATCTAATATGTAAAAGGTGCTCTAACTAACAAAAGCTAAATTTTATCTGAGGTTCTTACAATGAAGTCAAATATTTGTGAAGACAGTTAAATTTCATTAATGTACTATACCTCTCGACATTACTACTTAATTATTGCCTGTACTGTCATTGTTTCATTGGTTTCAGTGTAATCCTTAATCCTATCAATTTTCATCTTTGTGAGCGAGTTGTGGTACATTATAGCACATCAGTTAAATAATATCAGCATAATGACTAGGTAGCCAGGGTAGGAAAAGTGTTCTTAGTTCAAGAAATAAAGTAAAGCCCTGGGGCCTCATATATAAACGGTGCGTACACACAGAAATGTTGCGTACGAACGTTTCCACGCTCAAATCGCAATGTATAAAACCTAAACTTGGCGTAAAGCCACGCACATTTCCACGGTACCTCATACCTTGGCGTACGCAATTTCTCCGCTCGGTTTTGCAGACTGGTGGCACCCAGCATCAAAACAGTGCTACTGTTCCTGTGTGGTCACCCTTTCTTTCTTAGACCCACGTTCCTGACGCGCCTTTATAAATACACTGAAATTAACTGCATATTGTTTATTAGTGTAATGCATGTGATTGCAATTAACCTGTAGCAATATAATGGTCCAGGGAATAGCCATAGTATTACAAATACCATAACTGCTTTAGCATTGTTACACTCGCTGCATCTTCTTCTTCTTTCTGCTGCTCCCGTTAAGGGTTGCCACTGCGGATCTTTTTCCATATTACTCTCACTGCACCAGTCGGAGTATTTATATCACTGTATCTGAGTGGGGAATCACAGCAGCAGCTGATTGGAAAGAGAATTATCGGTATACAGTTTCAAGTACACACTACCTCAACCACGGCAAAAAGCGTCAAAGCCTTTCCTGTACGGACCTCGTGTTTCAGAAACAGTTTCTTCCCAAGAACTATAAACGCACTCAATCAGTCCATCAAGTGCTCCTTGTAGAACTGTTTGTACTTATAGGTACAATCACCTCACTGTAAACTTACACTACAGTTATAATATTGCACAACCTGCGCTACTTTATAAAGCGCGTATGATGACATCATTTTTAAGATGAAATGCAGCAAAATATGTTGCTTATAGTATACAGATAAAACACCTTCATTTAAATAACCTGTATTGTTAATAATTAAACATGTGAGGACACGGTGCCGCAGCGCTAGCTAGTTCATGGATAGCTCCTGCCTTGCGTTGTGTTATTGCTGGTGCTGACGCAACACTGGGAGGACAGACGGATAGAATAATTAAACATGTACTACGAAGATATTTCAATGTTCCTTAAAAGTTTTGAAGAATCGGCGTTCTAAGCTTACAGATGGCTTAACGTCTATTACAGAGCTGATTGTGTGGCAATTGGGTATTTGGAGAAAGAAAAGTAAGGACAGGAATTGGAGGTTAGTACGTTTGAAAAGGACAGAACTTCTGTAATAAATTATTCCATCGAAGGTCGCACATGGCGCAGCAAGCCTCTTGCATGAGATATGAACAATCACTGTGCCACCGTGTTCCCATGTTTAATAACATGCTTTCATTCCTATCATCATGAAAATGATATCACGTATACATCTCAGTATTTTAATTATTCAGAGAGCTGTAATATCACGAATGTAATGGATTCTGTGTCCTGTCGGAGAAAGAGAAAGAACGGAAGCACGTAGTGATTCACACACATAGAGCACATAGAAGATCAAATACAGAACAAAGCTTTTAACGTGCTACTTGAGAAACTAGTAAAATAAACAATTTTAAGATGAAGTTTATGATGTTCTACTTTAATGGCAAAATAAACTACGTGATTAAAGTGGAAATTTCGAGATTAAAGTTGACAATTCGTGCTTTTTTCCCCACTGTGTGCCTATTTTTTTTTGTCTGTACCCTAATAAGCTTTCATATGACACTCAGACGGTGTGCTACGACTTGCCTTTTCACGGCGACTTTGATATGTGATTTCTTTTTTATTTCGGGCACTGTGCGACTTTGTGAACTTGATCTTTCGAGTTTCTCCTACACTCTGTCACTCGATCAACTTTCTTTTGTTGATTATACCACTGTTTAAACCAACAAATAGTACGTTTTTCCTTTGCCTCCACTTGGTATTCGCTGAAATTCTTATATTTTCCCCTGTGCTTTTCCCATTGTCTTTTCACAGAAGGCTATTTATATTGATTTGCATATTCAAAGAGGCGTAATTCTGGGAGGAGTTGGGGCGGGACAGAAGGCGCGTGGACGTGCGTTACTTTTCACGCTGATCGGAATTTATGTAGTGGAAGAATGTGAACACCCAGATTCCTGCATCTGGATTTTTCTGTGCGTACGCACAATCCCGCTTTTGTGCTTACGCAATGTTATAATGTGAGTTCTACGCACAGTATTATACATGAGGCCCCTGGTCACACTACATGTCACTTCCAGCAATTTCTGTGCCATACCTGTCAGTTATATACAGTAATCCCTCCTCCATCGCGGGGGTTGCGTTCCAGAGCGACCCGCGAAATAAGAAAATCCGCGAAGTAGAAACCATATGTTTATATGGTTATTTTTATATTGTCATGCTTGGGTCACAGATTTGCACAGAAACACAGGAGGTTGTAGAGAGACAGGAACGTTATTCAAACACTGCAAACAAACATTTGTCTCTTTTTCAAAAGTTTAAACTGTGCTCCATGACAAGACAGAGATGACAGTTCCGTCTCACAATTAAAAGAATGCAAACATATCTTCCTCTTCAAAGGAGTGCGAGTCAGGAGCAGAGCATGTCAGAGAGAGAGAGAGACAAAAGCAAACAAATCAATAGGGCTGTTTGGCTTTTAAGTATGCGAAGCACCACGGCACAAAGCTGTTGAAGGCGGCAGCTCACACCCCCTCTGTCAGGGGCAGAGAGAGAGAGAGAGACACAGATAAAAACAAACAGTGAAAAATCAATACGTGCCCTTTGAGCTTTTAAGTATGCGAAGCACCGTGCAGCATGTCGCTTCAGGAAGCAGCTTGCACAGAAGGTAGCAACGTGAAGATAATCTTTCAGCATTTTTAGACGAGCGTCCGTATCGTCTAGGTTTGCGAACAGCCCCCCTGCTCAATCCCCCTACGTCAGGATCAGAGAAACTCAGCACAAGAGAGGGAGAAAAGTAAGTTGGGTAGCTTCTCAGCCATCTGCCAATAGCGTCCCTTGTATGAAATCAACTGGGCAAACCAACTGAGGAAGCATGTACAAGAAATTAAAAGATCCATTGTCCGCAGAAATCCGCGAACCAGCAAAAAATCTGCGATATATATTTAAATATGCTTACATATAAAATCCGCGATGGAGTAAAGCCGCGAAAGGCGAAGCGCGATATAGCGAGGGATTACTGTAATCTTTAAAATCTTGTACCAGTTGCCACCTACACAGAATCTTCCACCT
Organism: Erpetoichthys calabaricus; assembly: GCF_900747795.2. NCBI lineage: Eukaryota > Metazoa > Chordata > Cladistia > Polypteriformes > Polypteridae > Erpetoichthys > Erpetoichthys calabaricus. Next base: position 201,832,866 of record NC_041394.2, read on the forward strand.
GTCAGATTTTTCTGTAGTGTGACATCCCCGGTGACTCGGTTATAGCCCTTTGCAACTAGCCATGACAAGATCAAACAGGATTAATTTTTGATACAAGTGGCAGGTGTTTTTAGGAGTAAACAACCAATAAATGTTCAGCTATAAGTACTATGCATACACATCTGTTGCTCACAACTAAACAAATCGTTTTCTGCTAGTTTTATGATGTGTATTTTTTGTTACAAACGAAAGCACAGAAAACAATGGAAACAACAGCTACAATACCACCTGGTTGTTGTCTGTGTTGCAGTATTTTATTTTTAGTGTGCGTTATACTATTTGCCTGCTAAAATGTGTTGCTGTCGCACAATAGGAAATTTGACACTGAAAAGTCATGGAGGAATCATGTAGTCTGTCAACCACTGTGATTTCCATTTGTGTAATATGACATTTTCAAAGCAATGAGATCTATCAGCTACAATTGATTTGAGTGTGGCATGTTGTCCAAGTTCTATCGTAATGCCATCCTAATCCATGTGTAATGGGCTAGAATTCAGTATTCTAAAGAAAATGACATTTCGGTGTGTTGCTTAGTGTAATGGGCTATAAACTAGGGTTTTAAAGAAAAGGCAGAATTTCTGGAAAATTCTGCTACAGGTTATTGCTGATGGCTATCTACAGGACACAAATATTTACCTGTCTTGCTAAAGAGTCACCTGCTTTGAATAGTCAGACTGCTTTGATTTAGTATCTTATCTACATACAATGTGGGGATACAGAACTGTCTGCTTCCTTGGAAAATTAACGAGTTCTGGGGACATTGGTTTCTAATCAAATACTCAAAGTAAATGTGTTTACACTATTTGTTATAGAGAGTAAATTGGCTTGCACGCTTGTTTTCACTGATTACCATGTTCATCTATGCAGAAATTGAAGCATATATATATTTCTGAGAATAAAGGTAGAAGAGAACAGAGAAGTATGGTCTAAGACTTGGGACTGCTGTCTGTTTCTTTTATGCTTTACACCATATTGCTGTGGCTACGCCCTGTAGCAACAGTGACTTGTACCTGGCCCAGGTTCCCCTAGGCCTGAGGTCGGTAACACATGCATGATTAAAACTAATGAAAGAAGGAGGAGACACATCAGGCATATGTTACGTATATAATCTTATAACATTTTACACCTTTTTGACCTTTTTAGATTCTCAACTTTCTAATAATCTCATACAGTGACAACATATCTGGTGGTAAGAGTGAGTAATAATACAGCATTTGATCCTGTGATCATCGGGCAATTTTCACCATGTGAAAAAATTTCAAGAATCCCTGCTAAATATTTCGATATTCTCTCCTTTCTTTTTATGCAAACCCATCTTTATTTTATTTATTTTGCAGCAAGTGCAAAGTAGGAGTCAACCCTGGATGTGATAACAGGCCATTGTATGTAACAGTCAGTCATAAATGGCAAATTTAGAGTTTTAGTTAACCTAACAAGCATGTAGATGGAAATGAGAGTACCTAGAGAAAACTTTCATAAATATGAGAATTTTCAAATTCTAAATGGATAGGATTCATACCAGAGGTGGATGACTTGAGTCAGATTCAAGTCTCAATTTAGTAACTTGTGTATTGATGAATTACAACTTGACAATGGGCTTAAAATAGATGTTAATATACAGTATTTTTCTGTGCTCTATATCACATAAATCATCAGGACTAGTCATTGCTTTTACCCTTCAACACACTGGAGGTATCAGCACCAAATCTTACCAATTTTGGCTATTCTCATTTACTGCAGACTGCACTGCAAAGAATGAAATGGCCTTGTGCAAGATCAGCAAGTAAAAAGTCGCTCACACAGCAACAACATCTTTACATTTTGACATTTCAAGATTCGTAAAGACTGTTATGTCTACTAGAGAGAGAGAGACCAAAATACAGCAATTGGTGTCATTGTTCCAACTATATACCACTCCAGCTTGCTTCCTGAAATGTGTGTCAACTCCATAGTTCCAATGACTTTGTTTCATACTGCTTATCTCTAACTCCAATCCATGCTATTCTGTGCCTATTTGAGTCCCCCATTCTCCACGTAGTATGCAAATGTGGTGTTCAGTCTTCTTGTTTTTCCCATCTGTGAACTGCCGAACCAAGTGAGGATCTGTACGACCTCCAAGTCACACAAAAAGATGCTGCAGAGATTGTTGCCCATTTTTATACAGTAAGTAAATCCCATAGGCATCATTTTCTAAGGGTCGAGGCATTATAGTATGCTGCATTAGTCGCAAACATTTATTAGATAATATTTAAATGGCTAAGATGTTTAGATGCTTTAACTAACTCTTGCTTTAACTCATTGGCTGCATGCCATTGTGAAGAGCTCGCATTTATGACCCCGTGCTGTTTCATTGTAACATGGCAACTGTGATTTGTTTTATGGGAGATGAAAAAATATTTCCTACTAAAAACAAACATTACACAAGTTAAATACTGCCAAAGGCATATAGTAAAATTTATAGCTACCTTATATAATTTATAATTACCTTCGATATATCCATATACTTTTGTTTACTTGAGATGATAATGGAACATGCAATGCATATTGATTAGCCAAAAAAGCAGCCTACTAGTACTTTAAATGAAGAACAGGCCAAAACAAAGACTGTTAGGATGCTAACGTAAAACACAAAAAGAAAAAAAAAAAAAGATGACAGTTGTACTTCTCTAGTTCTCTAGCAGAACCACTACTCTTCTGTTTTGGGGTGCAACTAAACTGATTCCCTCATTATTCAAAGTGGCAGTGAGAATACTGGCAATGCCTGCATCCAGTTACCTTGCTGAGCAGGTATTTAGTCATGGAGGGGTGACAATGACCACATTGTTCATAAAGTATTAAAATCCTGTTTCACTTAATTTTCTGCAAGTGCAATGCATTATAAATGATAGGGGTTTATTTCAATATTTTGTTAATGAGAAATACAGTATGCAAATGAACATGGAGATGTTATTTTAAAGTGAGAGTAGATTATGTTGCTTCATTACTCTGAAGTGGCATAGCCTTTCGAAATTTGTTTCCTTTAAATACAGTGTGTCTTAGACACAGTACATTTGAAGAAACTGTGGAGAATTGATTGTACAAATACCAATTAACTTTAAAGTTAACCAATTATTCATATATCAATCATTATTTCTTTTTAAAAATAGTTTTCTCTGAGAAATTTTTTTCAGCTTACATGTTCGTACACATCAGACATTATCATAATTAGATTAAGTGCATCTAATTAAGCACATTTTTGCTTAAGTCTTCTAATGACTTGAAGCTTGAACTTGAAGCATACTTGAGACTTGCAAAGGTAGGATTGAGTCCCACCTCTGATTCAAACAATGTTCTCTCAAGATGTGGGGCACAATGCAGCCAAGAAATTATCAGTTGTACACATTTTCATTACCATTATATTTAGGTTTTTGCTGATTTCACGAGTTCAGTAGCAATGTTATTAATCGGGAAATAAACCATCCAAGCAGTTCAATTTATTCTTCTCCTTTAAGCAATTTGGAGTAAGATGTAGAAGAATTTTGCTGTTGTCAAATTAAGATTTTTTTTTGAAGATGTCCCAACATGTTTGAGTTGCTCAGAAAAGAATTCAGAGCAGGATATGAATATAATTAAATCAGTATAATATTTCCTAACAGCTAATATGTGATTATCACTTTAAAATGGGAGATGAGATTGATGGCAGGCTTAAAAAGCTCAGTTATTGCTACATCCCGTTTGGACATCTCCTGATTGATTGTACCTTATACAAATCAAAGGGGACTTCTTAACAGTTTAAGCTGGCAGTTTATATAACTAGTTTTTCATTTTACTTTATTTTACTATAAGCTCCAAAACATTTTCTAAAGGACACAGAACATATTGTATGTCTGTAGTAATTGTTTTTACTTGTTTCGACATCTGTAGCTATTTGTTTTAATTGTTTTTAGTTCATTTTTTCCCACAGGCACCAACTAAATCCCTATAAACATCTTGATAAAAAACTTGAATCTCTTTCAATGGTTTAAGGTATGAATTGGTTAATAGTGATAACCTGATTCACACGTTGCTTTGAAAGTAATTCCCCATTTGCCAGTCCCCATCTCTAGAGAGCTTTGCGAACTGCGTTAATTGCCAACACTGCTTTTCTGCAAGTGTCCACTGTGATCTCTTCCCACAGGGCTTGATGGCTTTTAGCTTTCCTGAAGACCTGCAGTTCTGTGGGCTTTAGGGAATATGTTGAGATTGTTTGGGCGATCTTTTTTCAAAACCCAGTATTAGGCTTTTGTCATTTTTCTAATAGGGCTTGCAGTTCTCCCTGTTAACAATAAGACAGTATTTACAAAGTACTTTAGTAAAAATGTATAATTTAGAGTAAATAAATGGTATATTTTTAGCTAGACAAAGAGCCCGTTTCGACAACGTAAGATGAAACCGGCACGAGTTTGTGTCAGCAGTGTATGAAGAACAAATGCTAAGTAACAAAGAAGTTGTTTTGTAATGATTGTAGTCCACTTTACTCATTACTGTACAGGCTTGTACTGTTAGTTGATGAATTTTCCAGGCCTATAGTATAATATTGAATGATGAATGTTCCAGTACAATATGGAATAGTAATAAGTATAAGCACCACAAACCTGATATAGGTGTATTGAATGAATGCGTAATTAGGCCTCGAGCTGTAGTCAAAATCGCCTTTCAGGCCTCTAGAGCTTGTAATCGAAGTCGCCTTTCTCTTTCAATTTTTGTGGCCGTAAATCCGCTGCCTGCCACGATGTTGGGGTTGGATGTCGGTCTCGTAAGGTTTTTTGGGCAGCTGCGCAGAAGGCGACTGCACATTCGGCTTCGGACGGACGTGAGTGATTGAGGAGGCAGGTGAATTATGTATTAAGATTTAACAGGGGTAATGAAATATATATTTTCATTGTAAATTTAATTTTGTATATGTTTACAGCAAGCAAAAATTGAAGAAGAAGAGTTTAAAGTCAAACAGCCTACAAATCAACCATCCACTTCAGGATCCCGGCGGCCACGAATTAAAAAGTGTGCTTATTTTAGTGATGAAGAAGAGCTGAGTGATTAAGTAAGAAATATACTTTAAAATTCATTGGATTTTTTATATATTGTAAAAAAAATGCATCTAAAACTAGTAACTCTGGGTAAAACATTTGTTTTATTTTTTCACATTTGTAAGTTATAGATATTAAAGCTCATCAAATTTTTTCAAAATTATAATTATATGTATAGCCATATATTTGTGATATTTTTTCCTTTCAGTTTAATTTATATATTCTTTTCCCTGTATGTTAATGTAGAGTTCATTGTCAGTTCTCTTCTTCTCATGGTACTCCGAGGAAGTTTGTGATGCTCTGAACATTCTTGGACTGCTGAGCTGATGGGTATCCCCATAATTGGTCCTTGTTATTGCCTGCAACATTCAACTGTTGTTGGACTCTACAGTATGTTGCATGCCTATCTCTGTCACATAGGTATACATTAAGATCCTGATTTTTAGGTTTATAATGTATTCATTATTATCTTTTTATTAAGCATCTGTTTATTCGTGTATTTTTCAAAACCTTGTACCTGAACTGCTGTCTTTTCCCCAACCTTGGCAGAGTATAAGGTATACAGTTTGTACAGATACGGAAATGTAAAATAGATGGTATGTATGTTTTTTTTACAATATTTGTCTATTTTGCTTTATTACAGTAAAAACCACTGGATGATAAAAATTGTCTATTTTCAATTGCAGTTATTCCAGCTACACAGATGTTTTGCCTGTTTTCATATAACATAAAAATGGTGGTATTGTATATGGTTTCAGTTTTAAGTATTTGTAAATATATTACTTTTGTTTTATATTAGAAATACTAATGTATTTTAATCAATTGGCTTAAGCTTTATAATTATGTATATTGATGAATGTACAGTATATGTAATGCAAAGTTGTGACACTTCATTAGCATTTTATGAAGATTGTCAGACTTGTTTGCCATGAAGTTTTGAAAAACTTCTCTATAATTAATAAAGAATAGTTCATTTTCTTTATGTGGTTCTTTATGAAATGGTTTGTGTATAAAGCATATTATGTGCCTACTGCTAAAAATGTCACAAATTAAACAGAACTAGGACCTTATTCTTGTCAATTGCTGAAAAGGCATGAAAGCAAAATTTGATTTGAAGGAAAAAAAAATTCCTTGTCACATCGCCAAATTGCTCTGTTCTTTCAAAGCATACATTTTTGTGTACAGTTGGTATGATAGCATCTCACAAAAATGGATTTCTGAATACCTTTTTCAGGGCAATATTTCATAGTTGCCACCTTCATATGGTTCATTGTTATTCATAACAAATTTTTCAGATGACTCCAGTGAGTGATACTACACTAGGTATTTTTATTTTGTCTATTTTGATTAAACACAAATGACACATGCGTACTGATATTTGCAAGAATAATATTAGCCATATTTTTAATGCACAATATTCAGATAGTTTAATCAAAATAAATCACATATCCATGGAAACTAAATATTTATCACAGGCCTAGCTTAAAGTAATTGCATTTTTATGTATGAAATCAATTTATATCTTTTTTTGAATTTAAGTAATTTCTCCACATTGTATGATATACAGTATATTTTACTTAAACGAATAATGTTTTTCTTCCTTCACTTAAGTACTAGGATGTTATACTGTGTTAGCCATTATGGATGTAGTGAAAATTTAAGCAAAATGACACCTTTTATTGGCTAAAAAGATTGCAAAATCCAAGCTTATTTGCATCTCTCAGACTGACCCAGACAACCTGACTACAGATCGACATTGTATAGAAAACACTCATCAAAAACTTTGTTGGACAGCTATGTTATCAAAAGATCTTGACTGTACATTATTCTCCTCTCTTGCTAAATGAATCTTAGCCTGGTGAGGTCTGTTATTTTTTTACATGTCTCACTTAAATGTTTTCCAATGCTGTGTCTGTTGCAGTGTCTGTATAAACACAGATAATTCCAGTTTCTCTATTACGTTTTGCCTGAAGAAGGGGCCTGAGTTGCCTCAAAAACTTACATCTTGTAATCTTTTTACTAATAAAAGGTGTCATTTTGCTTGACTTCTCACTACTTCCTTCTCTTAAAACAGAATTCACATTATGTAGCTCTGTTTTCCAATGATTCCAAAATTTTGCAGCTCCTGAAATATTCAAAAATATTATGAGAAAAATTGTTAATACACACAACTTTTAACTTCTCTCTTATGTTTCTGTTTAATGCCCTAATATTGGTTACATTGTCATTAAATTGCTCTATGCATTATTTATGCTGCTAATCCACATATATTAGAACATTAAATGGACATGCTTATAGAGTCAGAAAATGATATCTATTGAGATCAATTTGTTGTTAGATCAAAAATATAGCACAGTTTAAAGAATGTTCTCATAACATGTTAGTTTATAATTAATAAAAACAGATTCTTCCATTATCTGTGTAAAGCTAATATTCCATTATGGTTAAGAAAACACTTATGTACATTTAACATTAGCTTAGTAAGACTGGCTCAAACACAGTATTTTAAGTCCTATGTAATGTTCTGCTCTCATGTACTGTGTAATTTAATTCCTCAACTTGAAATATTTGTTAAAATAATTCTTAAATAATCCTTGTACTCCTTCTTAAACTGATGTATTCTTGGCAGCTGCCAAACTATACTGTTCTAGGGAGACATTGCTTGTTTCCACCTAGACTACACTTCTCTGCCTTGTACTAGTGCTTCATCTACTGTCCTTACGGGACTTTCCACTTGTTACCCACTTCTTTCTTTCTAAACTGGCTTGTGCATAGTATACAGAGTTTTGATGAGGAGCTATAAGAGAAAGGAACAGCTATCCCAAAGTTTCATTGTACCAAAGTGTTACACTCACAGAAATGTGCAGATCATCTGTTATGATTCTGTCCACTTCTTTTAAAATGAAAGAATAGATAAAGAAATGTGTATATTTTGTGCTTTTCACCATTTCTTCAAAACCACAATATTGAATTTCACTGAAATCCTATTGCATGTTTTTTAAATAGCTAAAACATATCTGAACCTGGCAATTTAACTGCTCCTTCCAGCCCGCATGATAAGGCAGCAGGTCTGAATACTGTCCCACCATGCAGTATCACTAGTACTTTACTAATCCAGTGCTTACTTGAAATACTTTGAAGAGATAATGCATTTTAATTGCTCATAATTATTACGACCTTGCTTCCAGTTGTTGTTTGGGGTTTTTGGTTTTCACCATCATTCCCTTCTGACCCTCTTTCATGAATCTGACCACAGTCTGTTCTTTGACTTAGACTCCAGCCGGCTCTCTTTGCTACCTTCATTCCCTCATTCATCATTTTTTTTCCATAGTTTTCTTCTGGATACCACTTTTTATGCAAAGCAAATCTCCTAGATATCTAGGATCTCTATAGTTGTGTTCTTTCCCATAGTTTTAAAGGCTTACATTTCCTTTGATATATTTGTAGTACTAGGGTGTTGTACCGTGTTAGCCATTATGAATGTAGAGAAAAGCCAAGCAAAATGACGCCTTTTATTGGCTAACTAAAAAGATTACAATATGCAAGCTTTCGAGGCAACTCAGGCCCCTTCTTCAGGCAAGATGGAAGAAGGGGCCTGAGTACATCTTGCCTGAAGAAGGGGCCTGAGTTGCCTCGAAAGCTTGCATGTTGTAATCTTTTTAGTTAGCCAATAAAAGATGTCATTTTTCTTGGCTTTTCTCTACTTTGATATATTTATAATATAATATATAACTGCTCAAAACAAAATTAAAGGAACACTTTGAAAACACATCAGATCTCAATGGGGAAAAATCCTGCTGGATATCTATACTGATATGGACTGGGTAATAGGAACAAAAGGATGCCACATTGTTTGATGGAAATTAAAATTATCAACCTACAGAGGGGTTGAATTCAAAGACACCCCGAAAATCAAAGTGAAAAAATGATGCGACAGGCAAGTCCATTTTGCCGAAATTTCATTGCAGCAACTCAAATTCGTACGCGGTAGTTTGTATGGCCCTCACGTGCTTGTTTGCTTGCCTGAGAACGTCAGGGCCTGCTCCTAATGAGATGACAGATGGTGTCCTGTGGGATCTCCTCCTAGATCTGAACCAGGGCATCGCTGAGCTCCTGGACAGTCTGAGGTGTAACCTGGTAGCGTCGGATGGACTGAAACATAATGTCCCAGAGGTGTTCTATTGGATTGAGGTCAGGCAAGCGTGGGGGCCAGTCAATGGTATCAATTCCTTCAACCACTAGGGACTGCCTGCATACTCTCACCACATGAGGCCGGACATTGTCGTGCACCAGGAGGAACCCGGGACCAATCATTGCACCAGCATAGGGTATGACAATGGGTCTAAGAATTTCATCCCAATACCTAAGTAGTCAGACAAGGTGCTGTTCTCTAACCTGTAGAGGTCTGTGCGTCCCTCCATGGATATGCCTCCCCAGACCATCACTGACCCACCACTAAACCGGTCATGCTGAACAATGTTACAGGCAGCATTACGTTTTTACATGGCTTCTCCAGACCCTTTCACATCTGTCACTTGTGCTCAGGGTGAACCTGCTCTCATCTGTGAAAAGCACAGGGCTCAAGTGGTGGACCTGCCAATTTTCGTATTCTATGACAAATGCCAGTCAAGCTCCACGGTGCCGGGCAGTGAGCACAGGGCCCACTAGAGGATGTCAGGCCCTCAGGCCAGCCTCATGAAGTCTGTTTCTGATTGTTTTGTCAGAGGCATTCACACCTGTGCCCTGCTGGAGATCGTTTTGTAGTGCTCTGGCAGTGCTCATCCTGTTCCTCCTTGCCCAAAGGAGCAGATACCGGTACTGCTGATGAGTTAAGGACTTTCTACTGCCCTGTCCAGCTCTCTTAGAGTAACTGCCTGTCACCTGGAATCTCCTCCATGACCTTGAGACTGTGCTGGGAGACACAGCAAACCTTCTGGCAATGGCATGTATTGATGTGTCATCCTGGAGACGTTGGACTACCTGTGCAACCTCTGTAGGGTCAAGGTATCACCTCATGTTACAAGTAGTGAAACTGACCGTAACCAAATGAAAAACTAGTGAAAAAACAAAGGATGAGGAGGGAAAAATGTCAGTGGCCTCCACCTGTTAAACCATTCCTGTTTTGGAGGTTGTGTCATTATTGCCCCTCTAATGCACCTGTTGTTAATTTCAGTAACACCAAAGCAGCTGAAACTAATTAACAACCCCCTCTGCTACTTAACTGACCAGATCAATATCTCAGATGTTTCATTGACTTGATGCTATACTCTGATTAAAAAGTGTTTCTTTAATTTTTTGACCAGTAATATATATATTATATATACATATACACAGGTCCATAAATATTTGGACTGAGACAACTTTTTTCTAATTTTGGTTCTGTACATTACCACAGTGAATTTTAAATGAAACAACTCAGATGCAGTTGAAGTGCAGACTTTCAGCTTTAATCCAGTGAGGTGAACAAAACGATTGCATAAAAATGTGAGGCAACTAAAGCATTTTTTAACACAATCCCTTCATTTCAGGGGCTCAAAAGTAATTGGACAAATTAAATAACTGGAAATAAAATGTTCATTTCTAATACTTGGTTGAAAACCCTTTGCTGGCAATGACAGCCTGCAGTCTTGAACTCCTGGACATCACCAGATGCTGGGTTTCCTCCTTTTTAATGCTCTTCCAGGCCTTTACTGCAGCGGCTTTCAGTTGCTGTTTGTTTGTGGGCCTTTCTGTCTGAAGTTTAGTCTTCAACAAGTGAAATGCATGCTCAATTGGGTTAAGATCAGGTGAATGACTTGGCCATTCAAGAATTTTCCACTTCTTTGCTTTAATAAACTCCTGGGTTGCTTTGGCTGTATGTTTTGGGTCATTGTCCATCTATATCATGAAACGCCGCCCAATCAATTTGACTGCATGTAGCTGGATTTGAGCAGACAGTATGTCTCTGAACACCTCAGAATTCATTTGGCTGCTTCTGTCCTGTGTCATATCATCATTAAGCACTAGTGTCCCAGTGCCACTGGCAGCCATGCACGCCCAAGCCATCACACTGCCTCCACCGTGTTTTACAGATGATGTGCTATGCTTTGGATAATGAGCTGTTCCATGCCTTCTCCATACTTTTTTCTTGCCATCATGCTGGTAGAGGTTGATCTTGGTTTCATCTGTCCAAAGAATGTTTTTCCAGAACTGTGCTGGCTTTTTTAGATGTTCTTTAACAAAGTCCAATCTAGCCTTTCTATTCTTGAGGCTTATGAGTGGCTTGCACCTTGCAGTGCACCCTCTGTATTTACTTTCATGCAGTCTTCTCTTTATGGTAGACTTGGATATCGATACGCCTACCCCCTGGAGAGTGTTGTTCACTTGGTTGGCTGTTGTGAAGGGGTTTCTCTTCACCATGGAAATGATTCTGCGATCATCCACCACTGTTGTCTTCCGTGGACGTCCAGGTCTTTTTGCGTTGCCGAGTTCACCAGTGCTTGCTTTCTTTCTCAGGATGTACCAAACTGTAGATTTTGCCACTCATAATATTGTAGCAATTTCTCGGATGGGTTTTTTCTGTTTTCGCAGCTTAAGGATGGCTTCTTTGACCACATGTTGTCTGTTCACAGCAAAATCTTCCACATGCAAGCACCACACCTCAAATCAACTCCAGGCCTTTTATCTGCTTAATTGATAATGACATAATGACGGACTTGCCCACACCTGCCCATGAAATAGCCTTTCAGTCAATTGTCCAATTACTTTTGAGCCCCTGAAATGAAGGGATTGTGTTAAAAAATGCTTTAGTTTCCTCACATTTTTATGCAATGATTTTGTTCACCCCACTGCAGTAAAGCTGAAAGTCTGCACTTCAACTGCATCTGAGTTATTTCATTTAAAATTCATTGTGGTAATGTACAGAACCAAAATTAGAAAAAAGGTGTCTCTGTCCAAATAGTTATGGACCTAACTGTATGTATGTATATATACAGTATATAATGTGTGTGTTTATCCTTTTCTGTGACATGTTCTCTCTTAAAAATACAGCATTTGTTCTTTAAATCAGAGTCATTTCTTCACAGTCACGGTATATATTGGCACATGAAACTGCATTGTAAAATCAAGCATATTTTATACATTTTAAAAAAATAACTAGCCTGCTCTTGCATTTTATAGTGGAGCTAATGGGTTTTGGGGTCCCATTATTAAGAAATGCCTTAAATCATACTAAATATGTCTACTTTGAAATAATAAAGGTTTATATTTAAGAAAATGTGCCTTCTGCTTTTCTTAGGCATGATTGTGACAACCAAAGTAAACTGAAGCACTGTAATTAATTTTATCACAGATTCTTGGTACTGTTTTCTAATTTTTGTCTTTCCTTGTCTGCTCACAGCTGGTGTCATGTGTGAAGATATGACAAACACCACCTCCACAAAAATATATTCTGTTTATTATCCTGCTATTGTTTCTGCAATTCTCTTTCTTCAATGGTTATGTTGTGCCATTGCTTATAACAACAGTTCACTTTGTGCAGAAAAATCATGATTTTTCCTAAATACTGTCTGCTTTTCATCTGTTACATTCTGTCTTATTGTTTAATATGTGGAACAAGATTCACACAGAGTGGCAGCGTCATGACGAACAGCGCATATACTGTAAGAGTTTCATTGAACTTTAATCATGTAACAATGTTTATTGTTAGGCTGTGCCTAAGAGGTCATTAAAGGCCTGGCTATTGTTTTTTATCCAGGACACTTGCAAGCCCAGACACTCAGACTCCTCACTCAGTTTCTCGAGTGCCCCGATCAGAGCCAGCATTGACTCCGCGAAGATCACAGCATCGTCAGCAAAGTCAAGATCTGTGAATCTTTCTTCACCAACAGATGCCCCACGACCTTGCCCAACACCCAGTCCATACAAGCATTGAACAGAGTAGGAGCAGAACACACCCCTGACGAACCTCAGAATCAACTGGGAAAAACGCAGAGGTCCTGCCTCCACTCTGCACAGCCCTCACAATACCAGTGTACAGACTGGCCATGATATCCAGCAGCCTCGAGGGGATCCCACGATCCCTCAGGATGTCCCACAGGGCAGCTTGATCAACTGAGTCGAACGCTTTATCGACAAATCGACAAAGGCTGCAAAGAAACTCTGCCAATATTCACGTTTGCGCTCCATGAGAACCCTCAGTGCCAGGATGCGGTCGATGGTAGACTATACACAAAAGAAATTCAGAAAGTGAAAATGGTAGAGTGTGTGAAAGAGCCCAACCACAATAAAACTGATGAAAGCACCACAAACCAATTATTAAAATTTAAAAAGAATAAGTCACTCTTGCTGAATATATAGTAATCTCATAAAAGGCCTTTAGTATATTTTGGCATAATTGGCGTCAGCAGAGTTAAGACAGACAAATGCTTTTATGATGTTAATGTATGTAATTTCACCTTTTAAATGTAAACCTTCCTTCATAAAAATAACAGGTGTAATACCAGTGTGTATCTCTCAGTGATAAAACCATCCAGACTTGAACAGAACTGATAAGGCCATACATTGGGCCAAGAACTGAGAAGAGAGCTCATGCTGTAATTAGTAATAATGGACTATAACAATTCTTTATTTGTTTATCCAATTAGCTGAGAATAAACACAACCAATCATATTTCTTGGTTACCAGGTTATAGCGGTAAGATACATAAATGGCTTCCCATTTTTTGAAGCTGGCAATGGAAGACTTGCAAAATGCATGCAGCCTGTTGTGTCTTGTTTGGCACAAGGCTCTCTAATTCATGTGAGCAGGCAGAAGACTTTTAAGGCCTTGAAATTAGGATCATCTCTGGATTTGGGCTTACCTTGGTAGTTGATGAGGATGATTCTTACAAGTGAAAGACTGCAAAATGTTGTGTCCACATGCTTTCGGAGTATTCTGAGCTCGGACTTGTGAAATTACACTTCCTGAATTCTGCACATTCACACAAGTTTCCAGTCTGTGTTTTGGGAGAAGCCCACGGTTTCTGTTGATTTACAACTTGTTCTTCATATTAAAATCAATTATATTAAAGATAACCCACAAAAATAAAGAGCAAACTAAATGTACTGATAGTGTATGGTCTCACTCCAAGTGCATTTCAACCAGAAAAATGCCATTTCTGGCTGCCCAGGTTATATTTTTCATCTTATACAACAGACTGAGGTCAAGTTTAGCATTACGTCATGTGACCAGTAGGGGGCATTGACTTTTAATTGGTTTTGTGCATTTCTTAGAAAAAATTGTGTCCATGTAAATGTTTACACAGTTCCCACATGCTGCTGTTGTAATAATTATGCAACCGAGATGTTTTTGTTGATTTGCAATTTAAAATTATCCCACCGTTTCAGCTAATCCTCAAATATTTCTAAACCAATTGAAGGTCGGGTAGCTTTGGACATACTCATTTACCCTTATATAGGTCTTACTGTCTAAAAACCTTTTGTTTCGCCTTTTGCATTTTGATTATTGAAACATCCGCATAAGTGCTTATCAGCACCAGTTATGACAAAGTGGCATGTCCAAAGAACAGACGGAATTTTGCACCAGGAGAGAAGAACTTTTCAAAGGCATTGTCAGTATTCAGTACAGGAATCCCTAACAGAAAGGTAAAATAAACCAAGTAACCAAAAGCAGAACTTGAAGCAAATGTCAAATAGAAGGTGGTAGGAGTTTAAAAACCATTACTAAAAATTGGTTTTCCTTGATTTGGAGTACCAGAGATTTCTTTAATTCTAAAAACAGACACAAAACATGGTGGGCTGGTATCTTATATAGCATAAGGGACATGACATCAATCATAACACAACACAAACCACTCTTATGGCAAATGCAAATGATAGTGCTTATTGATTTCTAAAATACATGTACTTTCAGGCTTTCACATGTATTTATTTGTCGGTTTAAACATTATATAAATGTTTATGCATCATTTGTGAATTTATTGTATATCCACATATGGTTTGAAATACTAACAGCTTTTACAGATGCATCCTTACAATTGTATTTATGCAACTAAAATTGTGACAGCTTTCTTGAAATAATGGGTTCATTCCAGGTACCATTGTTTTAGGAAAAACAGATACATGTTCAGAAGCAAACTGAAACTAACAATGCAAATCCAAAGTAAAGTATAAGTTAGAGTGCAAAATATAATTCTTCTGACTACATGTTTGAAATTGAAATAAAAATAATTAGACAACACTTTGCATGTGCAGTTACTAGTAATCCGACGTAGGTTACAATAAAACAGACTAACAACACTGGCACTGGAGGTTACTATATACAGTACTTACTGTACATTCTTATTCATTGTGGCACCAGAGAGTGAGGACACGTTACATGCTAGTTGAACATTAAAGTAAGTAATTCACCGTACCCCGCACCCATGACAATACTACTTCTACCACCACTGCTATGTAATAAGTACACTGTAGTCTCAGTTATTTATTTTAAAGTGTTGTCATTAAGATAACAGAGACTGCTCTTAACACAATATTATACCCTCCACAGTACTCTTAATTTGTGGGAAAGTGTATTCTGCATTTTCCTTGTCATTCTCTGTAAAATCTTCCTACTTCAACTCAAAGACTAGTGTCAAGTTTGCTCCAGTTTATGTATTCTTTTCTTTTATTTATTTATATATATATATATATATATATATATATATACACTAGGGGGCTTCGCCGCTGCTCACTTCGCTCGCCAACCCCCGTGTTTGGTTTTCCGGATACACACTTTTAAGATTTTTTTTCTTTGAATTGTTGCTATTTCATTAGTTTCACTTTTATTTCAGAACTTCTGTAAAAATAATATTTGTAATCTTGCGAGTCCCAATATGCTGAATCTTTTTAATGAGGTCAGGACAGGTTTCTCTGTTTGGAATTTCAGCACAGATGAAACGATCTACATCATTAGCAGTTAATCATTTTTTTTTACAAAGTAAAAAAGTAAGTAGAGTTCTGTATTGGACTCCTGTCAAGTCGTGCTATTTTCCTCTCACAGTTCCAAAAGTACATGGGGTTACCAAGGTGATACCCCAGCTTTTGTCTAGGTTTTTGTACAAGGGCTAGACAGAACGTTTTTGACTCCTGGGGTAAATTTAGGTTTTTAAATAAGCAGACAGATAAATATATATACGTGAACAAAGTAACCAATAAATGCATGTGCGGTAAACTCCATTTTTGAAATTCTCAACATTCATTATTTGTCACATGCATAGTTATACAGGACAACACGCAGTGAAATGCATCCTGATCTGCTTATCAAAAACTGTGCAAAGTTAGAAGAATATCAGTTAGATTAACAAAAAGTCATAGATTGAAAGATAACAGTATAGTAGAACATAATAAATAAGTAAATAGTGTAGTAATTATTGTGCAGAACCAAAGTTAGACTGGTACATAGTTAAATGAGGCAGTTTTTTTGTTTGCGCTACTGCGATATTTACTTTCTTTTTTTATATTTTCTAATTTTCCTACTTTCATATCCTTTAACTTTCTCCACATGTGTATAGCGCTGGTTTTTTTTTTTTGGTTTGTTTTTTGAGCCTTTCTAATTTCCCTGGTTTCATAGTCTCTAACCTGCTCTGCATGTGTTTAGCGTCAACGTTTGTAAACGTCTTTATGAAGTTCTAGTTTGTCATTTTACTCATTGTCTTTTAATTCTGAGCCATACCGTACAATACATAGAACAGAGTAAATTCTCAATAAAATATAAAAATAAAAATTCTAGAAGTACGGAGTAGAATTTCACATTAGATGTCACATAATATGATTTGGATTTGTTTTAAGTCCTGGAGACCTCATTCATCAAGCTGCCTCCCCCATTTTCCCATTCCACATCTGAAATAGCGCTAATCCGATGAAAGGACCCCTCATTCCCACGTCCCCATTCATCAGGGATGACTTTACCTTAGGCAGGCAATCTACAATTTAAAGAGATTGTTATTTTCTTGTGAATTGTTACATATGCATTATTTTCACTTTTACTTTAAAACCTTTTGTAAAAACAATACTTGTTTCTTTATTTCCTGCCCTGCGCGTGTTTACATCTCTTTCTTCCCAGACATATAATACTGCTCGTGTTGTGAAGGGTGTTGCGGCTGAATGTACGCTAAGGATATGCCTTTGGATCATTTGCTGTCTTTTTGCTGCTTGCTAGCTGCCTCTTCTGCCTGTCACATGTCGTTGTTTTAAGAGCTCCAAGCACATGATGCTTGCCTGCCAAAAGCAATCCAACAACTGCTAGATTAGAAGTCTGTTGACTTGTTTTAAATGATGGCTCACTGCCTGGTCTCGCGTGACTTTGTAAAAGCAATACCTGTCTTATATTTCTGACCCCGGGCGTGTTTGAATTCTTTCTTGCAGGATGTATAACGCTGCTCGCGTTTGTTTGGGGTAGCTGCCGTCACGCTACCCTTCGATCTTTTTAAAGCCTGTACAGCCACTGTCCTTTTTGCTACGGCCTTGGGACAATCTTTTGGCACCAAGTCTCATGTTTACGGTTCCCGCGAGACGCACCGTGGCAAGTCTCCTTGGCCTTGCGGGTCTTTTAAATGTCTTTCGAGATTATCACGTATCGTAGCCTTGCATTTGCTTTCCATTCCAGGATTTCCTTTATATATATATATATATATAGTGCAGTAATGACAATTCTGAAGACAGCAAGGAAATTTTGAGATGCAAACAAGGTCATCCCTTTTATTGTCCAGAGACAGTTAGGTCAAACAAAGATGAATAAAAATGTCACTCGTAGGTATTTGTTCTATCAGCAGCAATTTCTTGAAAAGTGAATAAAGGTAGATGCTCTAGCAGAGCTCCATCTTGGGGGGTTGCAGCGACCGGTAATGACGCCTCCTTCTGGGATGCTCGGATATTTTGGCTAGGCTGTTAGGGGCGGGGCTAAACTCTTTCATCAAGTGGCTTCTCTGCATTGTGGGGAAGGTGATGGCAACATTAGCGGCAGCACCCCCTGTCGTTGAGGTAGGCTATTGCTCTATTACTCTATTACTCTATTACTCTATATATATATATATATATATATATATATATATATATATATATATATATATAATATAAAATCCTAAGCCTAAAAGTGCAATGATTTTGCGCAACGATTTTATGTGGCATTTTTACTGTATGTCATGTTTTTTGTCACACTTTAAATCTGGCTTATGTTAAAACCTACATATATATGTTTGGTATCATTCTTTTCAGAATTTATCGAACTTTAATGTGATGTCATTAGATTTTCAGATTCTTATTCTGTTTTTAAATCATAAACTAAAAAATTATCAAGAACTCAGGTCCCGTGAGACGATACTTTGTGCCAAAAGATTTAACCACGCCCGGGGCCGGAAATAAAAGAAAGAGTAGGACAGCTGTTGTACAGGCTTTTAAATGTTCAAAGCAGCACGCAAAATGCAGATCACATGGCACAGCAACAGCAGCAAGCCAGCAGCTGATCAAGCAAATAGGAGGTAAAAAAAAAAAAACTATTTCTTTCCCATTGCATCACTGTTTAAGAGGGGGTTTCAGAGGAGTGACAGTGTCACCTTCGGGTGCATTCAGCCCCCCTCTTCACAACGCGAGTGGCAGAGACATGAAGTGGCTGGCGTGTAGCGCAGGCCGGGGGGGCATTGGCAAGCAAAGCAAGCAAGTTGGACAGCGACAACTTTTTTCTAATTTTGGTCCTGTACATTACCACAATGAATTTTACATGAAACAACTCAGATGCAGTTGAAGTGCAGACTTTCAGCTTTAATTCAGTGGGGTGAACAAAACGATTTCATAAAAATGTGAGGTAATTAAAGCATTTTTAACACAATCCCTTCATTTCAGGGGCTCAAAAGTAATTGGACAAATTAAATAACTGGAAATAAAATGTTCATTTCTAATACATGGTTGAAAACCCTTTGCTGGCAATGACAGCCTGAAGTCTTGAACTCATGGACATCACCAGATGCTGGGTTTCCTCCTTTTTAATGCTCTGCCAGGCCTTTACTGCAGCGGCTTTCAGTTGCTGTTTGTTTGTGGGCCTTTCTGTTCCGAAGTTTAGTCTTCAACAAGTGAAATGCATGCTCAATTGGGTTAAGATCAGGTGACTGACTTGGCCATTCAAGAATTTTCCACTTCTTTGCTTTAATAAACTCCTGGGTTGCTTTGGCTGTATGTTTTGGGTCATTGTCCATCTGTATCATGAAACGCCGCCCAATCAATTTCACTGCATGTAGCCGGATTTGAGCAGACAGTATGTCTCTGAACACCTCAGAATTCATTCGGCTGCTTCTGTCCTGTGTCATATCATCAATAAACACTAGTGTCCCAGTGCCACTGGCAGCCATGCATGCCCAAGCCATCACACTGCCTCCACCGTGTTTTACAGATGATGTGCTATGCTTTGGATAATGACCTGTTCCACGCCTTCTCCATACTTTTTTCTTGCCATCATTCTGGTAGAGGTTGATCTTGGTTTCATCTGTCCAAAGAATGTTTTTCTAGAACTGTGCTGGCTTTTTTAGATGTTCTGTAACAAAGTCCAATCTAGCCTTTCTATTCTTGAGGCTTATGAGTGGCTTGCACCTTGCAGTGCACCCTCTGTATTTACTTTCATGCAGTCTTCTCTTTATGGTAGACTTGGATATCGATACGCCTACCCCCTGGAGAGTGTTGTTCACTTGGTTGGCTGTTGTGAAGGGGTTTCTCTTCACCATGAAATTATGGTTCTGCGATCATCCACCACTGTTGTCTTCCGTGGACGTCCAGGGGCCTCATGTATAACGCCGTGCGTAGAACTCACACTATAACATGGCGTAAGCACAAAAGCGGGATTGTGCGTACGCACAGAAAAATCCAGATGCAGGAATCTGTGTGCACGCATACTTTCACGTTCTTCCACTACATAAATCCCGATCAGCGTGAAAGTAACGCACGTGCACGCGCCTTCTGTCCCGCCCCAACTCCTCCCAGAATTACGCCTCTTTGAATATGCAAATCAATATAAATAGCCTTCTGTGAAAAGACAATGGGAAAAGCACAGGGGAAAATATAAGAATTTCAGCGAATACCAAGTGGAGGCAAAGGAAAAACGTACTATTTGTTGGTTTAAACAGTGATATAAGCAACAAAAGAAAGTTGATCGAGTGACAGAGTGTCGGGAAAACTCGAAAGATCAAATTCACAAAGTCGCGCAGTGCCCGAACTAAAAAAGAAATCACATATCAAAGTCGCCATGAAAAGGCGAGTCGTAGCCCACCATCTGAGTGTCATATGAAAGCGTATTAGGGTACAAACAAAAAACATAGGCACACAGTGGGAAAAAAGCACGAAATGTCAACTTTAATCTCGAAATTTCCACTTTAATCACGTAGTTTATTTTGCCATTAAAGTAGAACATCATAAACTTCATCTTAAAATCGTTTATTTTACTAGTTTCTCAAGTAGCATGTTAAATGCTTTGTTCTGTGTTTGATCTTCTGTGTGTGAATCACTACGTGCTTCCGTTCTTTCTCTTTCTCCGACAGGACACAGAATGCATTACATTCGAGATATTACAGCTCTCTGAATAATTAAAATACTGAGATGTATACGTGATATCATTTTCATGATGATAGGAATGAAAGCATGTTATTAAACATGGGAACACGGTGGCGCAGTGATTGTTCATATCTCACGCAAGAGGCTTGCTGCGCCATGTGCAACCTTCGATGAAATAATTTATTACAGAAGTACTGTCTCTTTCAAACGTACTAACCTCCAATTCCTGTCCATACTTTTCTTTCTCCAATCGCCACACAATCAGCTCTGTAATAGACGTTAAGCCATTTGTAAGCTTAGAACGCCGATTCTTCAAAACTTTTAAGGAACATTGAAATATCTTCGTAGTACATGTTTTATTATTCTATTCGTCTATCCTTCCAGTGTCGCGTCAGCACCAGCAAGAATACAGTGCAAGGCAGGAGCTATCCTTGAACTAGCTATACGCTGCGGCACCGTGTCCTCACATGTTTAATTATTAACAATACAGATTATTTAAATGAAGTTAAAGTTTTATCTGTATACTATAAGCAACATATTTTGCTGCATTTCATCTTAAAAATGATATTGTCATCATACGCGCTTTATAAAGTAGCGCAGGTTGTGCAATATTATAACTGTAGTGTAAGTTTACAGTGAGGTGATTGTACTTATAAGTACAAACAGTTCTACAAGGAGCACTTGATGGACTGATTGAGTGCGTTTATAGTTCTTGGGATGAAACTGTTTCTGAAACGCGAGGTCCGTACAGGAAAGGCTTTGACGCTTTTTGCCGTGGTTGAGGTAGTGTGTACTTGAAACTGTATACCGATAATTCTCTTTCCGATCATCTGCTGCTGTGATTCACACTCAGATACAGTGATATAAATACTCCGAGTGGTGCAGTGAGAGTAATATGGAAAAAGATGATCCGCAGTGGCAACCCTTAACGGGAGCAGCAAAAAGAAGAACAAGATGCAGTGAGCGTAACAACGCTAAAGCAGTTGTGGTATTTGGAATACTATGGCTATTCCCTGGCCCATTATATTGCTACAGGTTAATTACGATCAGATGCATTACACTAATAAACAATATGCAGTTAATTTCAGTGTATTTATAAAGCCACGTCAGGAATGTGGAGCTAAGAAAGAAAGGATGAGCACACAGGAACAGTAGTTTGACCATTCTGTGGACCATTATATTGTTACAGGTTAATTACAATCAGATGCATTAAATTTATGAACGATATGCGGTTAATTTCAGTGTATTTGATAAAGCCGCCGCCGTGGATGTGGATCTAAGAAAGGGTAACCACACAGGAACAGTAGCACTGCTTTGACGCTGGGTGCCGCCAGTCTGCAAAACCGAGCAGAGAAATTGCGTACGCCAAGGTATGAGTTACCGTGGAAATGTGCGTGGCTTTACGCCAAGTTTAGGTTTTATACATCGCGATTTGAGCGTGGAAAGGTTTGTACGCAACATTTCTGTGCGTACGCACAGTTTATACATGAGGCCCCAGGTCTTTTTGCGTTGCTGAGTTCACCAGTGCTTGCTTTCTTTCTCAGGATGTACCAATCTGTAGATTTTGCCACTCGTAATATTGTAGCAATTTCTCGGATGGCTTTTTTCTTTTTTCGCAGCTTAAGGATGGCTTCTTTCACCTGCATGGAGAGCTCCTTTGACCGCATGTTGTCTGTTTACAGCAAAATCTTCCACATGCAAGCACCATACCTCAGATCAACTCCATGCCTTTTATTTGCTTAATTGATTTGACATAAACGACGGACTTGCCCACACCTGCCCATGAAATAGCCTTTGAGTCAATTGTCCAATTACTTTTGAGCCCCTGAAATGAAGGAATTGTGTTAAAAAAATGCTTTAGTTGCCTCACATTTTTATGCAATCGTTTTGTTCACCCCACTGAATTAAAGCTGAAAGTCTGCACTTCATTGTGGTAATGTACAGAACTAAAATTAGAAAAAAGTTGTCGCTGTCCAAATAGTTATGGACCTAACTGTATATAATAGATATACATGTAGATATATATTATATACTGTAATTATTTTCTTTCTCTCTTGTATGCACCATGTATGAGAGAAGCATCTGCACTGGAATGTTACCTCTGCTTGTTATTCACGATGAAAAGGTTCAGACTTCTCTTGACCCTTAATTGAGTTGAAAAAAAAATAAAAAAATAAGATTAATTCTTCCAAGTATTTTTTACTTTGAAACAGTCATAGACTCAGCTACCCTTTCTAAAATGCAGTGTTTTTCACACATGTTCATTTTCACAAATGAAAGAAAGATGTTAACAGAAATATTTACTGCACAGTTCTAACAAAAAATGGATTTTGGAAAGTAAAATGTGAAAAAAGGAATATGTGCAATTTAATCCCCCCTCTGAGTAACCAAAGAGATGGTAAAACATCTGTTTCTTATAAATTTGATGAGTGGTGGGTGCTCCAAATAGGAAATGGAATACAGTGTTCTCTGAATATTAAAGAAAGAAAATAAATACATGAAAGAACCAATATGGAAAAAAGTATTAAATAAAGTGATACTAGTACAAAACATTAGTATCTAAAAATATAAGAAGGAACACATTATTGTGTGCTCACATAAGCATATCCAGTTACCGAAAAAAGGTATTCAGTGGGTACGCTGATGTGCTAGTTTATTAGGCACACCACCCCCCACACACACATTCTGCATTCCAAGATGTCACGTGATGGCAGCGTGTGATACAGATCAGGCAGACCAGTGTTTCTAGCATCTAGCATGTTTCAGTAGAGCAATGGAATGGACTTTGAACAGGACATCATCATTGGTGCCAGGTATGTCAGTTCTAGTTCTTCCAAATGGCTGATGTCCTGGGCTTTTCATGTAGAAATGTTTCATGGGCTGAGAACAGCTGAAGAAAGAAAAAAAAAACACACACACACTAGCAATAGGTCATCCTATAGACAAAAACACCTTGTGGATTTGATGGGTCAAAGGAGAATGGTGAGAACCATAAAATTAAATAGATGAGCCCCAACCAGGCAAGTCATATTTGAACATGAAATTGTTGTGCAAAATGCCATCCCAGAACACACCACTAATTGGACTTTGTCTGGAATGTGCTGCAATAGCCAAATAATATGTTGGGTGCTGATGTTGTCAGTGAAGCGTGTAAAGCATTAAAACAAGACCATTCAGGAATGTAAAAGTTGCTTTGTCAGACAAACTCAGGCTCTTTTTGCACCAAGCTGATGGAGCGATCAGAATTTGGCTCAAGCAACCTGAGTCCATGGAGCCAACCTGTTTGGTTTGAACTGTACAGGCTGGTGATGGCAGTGTGATGCTATGCAAAATATTTTCTTAGTACTCATTAGGGATCCTAAAACTCACTGAAGAACATAAAATGGCAAGACATACAGTATATGAACATTATTGCTACTTTTTATCCATCCTCATTATTTCCAGCTTAATAATACATGATGACACAAGGCATGTACAGTATCATCCCTGAATAGTTCCAGGAACATGACAGTACTGTTTCATTGCTTCAGATTTTTTTTAGTGGTCTTCTCTGTCCCCGGATCTCAACCCTATCAGGTAAGTAAAAGGATGTTTGCTGCAAAACTATACAGCCATCCAATTTGCAGCCACAGGCATTTAAGTATGGCACAACTTTCTTGAACAATGCATCTAGTTCCTTTAGACTACATCAGCAGATGAATTAATTCTTATCTTGTGCTGCTATCATTAGCAAATTGAGTAATATGGATAAAAAAAGAACCATAGTTCAGATTTATAAATCTTGCATAAACACAAATTTTCCTAAGTGGCTTTCTATGCCAAAGGTGGGATTTAAAAAGTAAACTTGATAGGAGAACTTATGGCAGCCCTAACCCATGTGTATGCAATATTTTGGAGAACGTGGGAAATAATGACATCCTTCAAGTATGGAAATTCAGTCTTCTTTTTCCGCTTCATCTTCTCCAACTTGTGGGGTTGATGTGCTTGATCAACCTTCTCCATACAGCACTGTCCTGCACCTCCTCACCAGTAAAGCTCTTTTCCTTCAGATCTTGTTTTAGTTTATCTATGTACCTAAACTTTGGCCTCCCTCACTTCCTCTTTCCCTGTTCTTCCATTCCCATCACTTTTACCCACATATTCATTGTATCTCCTCATCACATGCCTTTACCACTTCAACCTACATTCCTGTCTCTCTATTATATAAAAAAATGCTGGGACAAGACAAGACTTTTTCAGAGAGATACTTTCTACTCCTACGAGACGAGACTTTGTGCCAAGAGATTTAACCATGCTGGGGCTGGAAATAAAAGACAAAGAGTAGATGACAACGTAGAACGTTGTAAAGAGGTTCAAAATGTTGACACAATACACATGCAAAGCAGGTTAGAGATAATGAAAGTACTAAAATTCGAAAGTCTCAAAAAAATGATAGCAAAGTTCACATTAGCGCAAATAAATGGAAATTATTACTCAGTGAAATAAAGGAACAGCAGAAAGAGATTGAATATATTTTTCGGATTTTCTGAGACTTGTAGATCGTCTAATTCGTGTTGCCATCTGAGAAGAGTAGTATTTCTTCCCAATGAAGAAGCGTATCCGCGAGAATTAAAAGATTTGTTGTTTGGTGAAAGTGAAATCCACATACGCGAGCGGCAGAGACACAAAGTGGCTGGAGCATAGCGCAAGCCGGGAGGTTGGCGAGCAGTGGGCGAAGCCCCCTAGTACTTCCTTAGATATCTCCCACTTTTGTTGTATCTCTAATTGTCTCATTTCTTTTTCCTGTCTTTTTTGTAACTCCACACATCCATCTCAACATTCTCATTTCTGCCACATCTAACTTCTTTTCTTGCGATTCCTTTAATGCCCATGTCTCAACTCTATACATCATTGCTGGTCTTAAGGTCTTTTAACCTTTGCCTTAATTTTTCAATCACACAGTACTCCTGATACCTTCTTCCAACTGTTCCATCCACACTACAATCTGCTTCTAGTTTCTAATTCTCTGTCTCCATTCTTCCAACTTCCTCTCCATTTCCTCTTTTCTGGTGCTACACAACACAATGTCATGAGCAAAAAGCATGCACCAGAGGGATTGGTCTTTTATCCCATGACTCAACAAATCCATAACCAGATCAAAGAGGTAAGGACTTAAAGAAGATCCCTGGTGCAGATCTTCTCTAACTGAGATCTTGTATGTTACCCCACGAATCCTCATTCCTTCATACATATCCTGAATTATCCTCTGGTACTTATTCTCTCTCATGCACCTCAAGACCTCTTGACATGGTACTCTTTCATAAGCCTTTTCGAAATCAATAAACACCATATGCAATCTTTTCTGTTTTTCCTGATGCTTCTCTATCAGCAGTCGCAATGCAAAGTTTGCATCAGTTGTTCCTCTCCCTGGCATAAAACCAAATTGCTCCTCCCCTATGGTAAGTAGGAAAATGCAGTCAATCCAGCTAAATGATGACTCATGTATGCAATAATTCAAATCATAAAGTCCTAGTTATAATTTGTGTTGATATAAACAAACATATTAAACCTCAAAAGTGGTTCTCTCCCCTGTGAGGGATTTTTGAGTGATATTTTGGGGACAGACTATTTTATTTGCCTTTTTAGAGCGCCAATGCTGTGTATTTGCACTGAAGAACTGTTGGCTGTCTGTTGTCACTTCTCAGGATTAGACACCAACACAATCACTTGTTGTCAACAATTGCAAACCCAGGTGTGATTCACTCCCCAGAAGGCTGTAAATCTCATGTCATTTCCTATTCATAGTTAAATGGCTTGACACAATATGGCTTATTTGGTGCTACCTGAAGACAAAGCAAATCACTGTAAAAGAAAGGAACAAGCTTTTAGGGATTGAGTGGATTTTTTTTTGTCCATGATGATGGCTGGCTTATGACCTAATATATGTATATTTAGGCTCATTTGTGATGAATTTGGCCCAGCATTAGAAAGACAGGCTGCCCAAAATCAGGCTACACCTCTTCATTAACAGGTTTGACCACCCTAACCCACTCTCACCTCAGCGTACTGCACCCTCCACCCATCCTGCTGATACCAGCATAGGAGAGAGTTATCCCCCCACCCACAATTACGGCAGCCCAGGTAAGCAGAGAGCTGAGGAGACTTCGTGCCAGAAAAGCAGTGGGTCCAGATGGAGTATCGCCAAGACTGCTGAAGGCCTGTGCGTTGGAGCTGGGGAGTCCTCTACAGTGTATCTTCAACCTGAGCCTGGAACAGGGGAGAGTCCTGAGGCTTTGGAAAACATCTTGCATCACCCCAGTCCCAAAGGTATCACGTCCTGGTGAGCTGAATGACTTCAGGCCTATCGCCCTGACGTCACATGTGATGAAGACCATGGAGCGGCTTATACTTCACCACCTGAGGCCACAGGTACCAATGCCCTCGATCCTCTGCAGTTCGCATACCAGGAGAAGGTGGGAGCAGAGGATGCCATCATCTATATGCTACACCGATCCCTCTCCCACTTGGACAGAGGCAGTGGTGCTGTAAGAATTATGTTTCTGGACTTCTCTAGCGCCTTCAACACCATCCAAACTCTGCTCCTCAGGGACAAGCTGACAGATGGGAGTAGATTCGTACCTGGTGGCATGGATCATGGACTATCTTACAGACAGACCTCAGTATGTGCGTCTTGGGAACTGCAGGTCTGACATTGTGGTCAGCAGCACAGGAGCGCTGCGGGGGACTGTACTTTCTCCGGTCCTGTTCAGCCTATATACATTGGACTTCCAATACAACTCAGAGTCCTGCCACATGCAAAAGTTCACTGATGACACTGCTATCGTGGGCTGCATCAAGAGTGGGCAGGAGGAGGAGTATAGGAACCTAATCAAGGACTTTGTTAAATGGTGCGAATCAAACCACCTACACCTGAACACCAGCAAAACCAAGGAGCTGGTGGTGGATTTTAGGAGGCCCAGACCCCTCATGGACCCCGTGATCATCAGAGGTGACTGTGTGCAGAGGGTGCAGACCTATAAATACCTGGGAGTGCAGCTGGATGATAAATTGGACTGGATTGCCAATACTGATGCTCTACGCAAGAAAGGACAGAGCAGACTATACTTCCTTAGAAGGCTGGCGTCCTTCAACAACTGCAATAAGATGCTGCAGATGTTCTATCAGACGGTTGTGGTGAGCACCCTCTTCTACGCGGTGGTGTGCTGGGGAGGCAGCATAAAGAAGAGATACGCCTCACACCTGGACAAACTGGTGAGGAAGGCAGGCTCTATTGTAGGCATGGAGCTGGACAGTTTGACATCCGTGGCAGAGCGACGGGCGCTGAGCAGGCTCCTGTCAATCATAGAGAATCCACTGCATCCACTAAACAGGATCATCTCCAGACAGAGGAGCAGCTTCAGCGACAGACTGCTGTCACTGTCCTGCTTCACTGACAGACTGAGGAGATTGTTCCTCCCCTACACTATGCGACTCTTCAGTTCCATCTGGGGGGGTTAAATGTTAACATTATACAAAGTTATTGTCTATCTGTATACCTGCATTGTTATCACTCTTTAATTTAATATTGTTTTTTTTATAAGTATGCTGCTGCTGGAATA
This sequence comes from Erpetoichthys calabaricus, assembly GCF_900747795.2. NCBI lineage: Eukaryota > Metazoa > Chordata > Cladistia > Polypteriformes > Polypteridae > Erpetoichthys > Erpetoichthys calabaricus. Next base: position 201,861,099 of record NC_041394.2, read on the forward strand.
TGTGAATTTCCCCTTTGGGATTAATAAAGTGTCTATCTATCTATCTATCTATCTATCTATCTATCTATCTATCTATCTATCTATCTATCTATCTATCTATCTATCTATCTATCTATCTATCTATCTTCATATGCAGATTTTAACAATGGTTGTTTTTCTGGCAACAGGCAGCTAACAGAGAGAGCTGGCAGACAGGTCAGGAATATCTCTAGCCAAGCTTCAGCTCCAACATATCTGCGGTGATAGAAGCCATAAACACTTGGTAAGGCATTACAATCAGTTTCTGTATGGTGTGGGTGTACAGGCCAACATAAAAAGGCAATCTGCAGCAGTGTCCAGTTTTCCAAACGTAATCCGAGCAATTGACTGCATTCATATTGCAATTAGGGTGCCTAGCAAGAAAAAAAGCTGTGTTATATTAACATACAGTACAAGTCATTTGTGGTGCTGAGATGAGACAGACACACATTGTGGCTAATTGGCCTGTCAGGGGTCAACCCATACACTGTATTTCACTGATTTTGAGGCAAGTGATGTTGGAAGATGACTTGCTGAAGGTGCTGCTGTACATCATGGCTGGCTTGTTGGTAAAGCAAAAATAAAAAATGTTTGGTTTGCTACTGTTGCTTATGAAATTAATTAAATTTAAATGATTGTTTAAAGGCAATCAGTATGTTATTAATACCAATGTACAGACGAATCTACAATAAGTTTAATTTTAATGAAAGCTACACACATTATATCTTTCTTCTTCCTCTTTCGGCTGCTCCCATTAGGGGTTGCCACAGCGGATCATCTTTTTCCATATCTTTCTGTCCCCTGCATCTTGTTCTGTTACACCCATCACCTGCATGTCCTGTCTTACCACTAATTTGTTCATAAGCTCTCAATTGTTTCCAAAATGTTTTTTCAGGTCCCAAGTCTTTTATCAGAGTGTGTGGGCTTTTTGATGTATTCAGGCCTTTTTTGAATTTGTTAGACCCAAATTATAACTGTGGTAGTGCACATACTGAATGAAATCTCAGTATTTAAATTTTACATCAATTGCTCGTCTCTGAAGTATAAGACAAACAGTAAACTGTGCTGAAAATTAAAGCAATATTAAACATAGCTGCTGGCAAAACAATGTACAGAAAGTAATCAGCAAAGATCAACTATTTTTTCACTGCTGTTTTTGAAGGGAAAAAACAAAGCATGAGCTGTTGTAAGGCACATGATTGTTTTAAATTAGCTTAACAAACAAGCAATTTGTTCATTTCCTAGCTCTCAGTCATTTACATTTTTACCAGCTGCATACTGTAGCTGATTACCAAAGAGTATTAATTGAAATATGAACATGTATCCAACAACTCAAAACAAATAACATTCACACAAACATGTAGAACACTCCCATTATGAAAGTGCAACAAAATTTACAGTTAAGTTATATCTTTCCATAGCTATCTACTAATAGTTGTTAGGAACTGGCAAACATTACAAGAACAAGGCATGTCACACCAAGCTTGTATTGCAGAGAAACATAACATTAATGTTGTTTCAATGTAATGCAAGCTCCCCTCTCAATGTGGGTGTCAATGACAACGACTTTATGGTCTTCTTCTTCTGTAGCCCCTGCTTGCTAGAAGGGAATTGCCTCTCTAGTTTGTAAGTGAGGGGTGGAATGACAATTCCTGGAAGAATCCACAGAATGCAGTAGTCACAACAAACGACTGAAATGTGTTACTCTCCAAGCCAGTACACCCATATTTTTTCTAAATTTTATTTTAAATGATTTTCTTTAACAGGTAATTGACTACAAGTGAAATGCATACTACTGTACCAGCTTCTTAGGATACACTCATATCAAAGCGAGAAGTTTATAAACGCACGTGGATCATTACCATTTCTCATCTTCCTTATTATGATTTGAGTCTCAGTCAGGCTACCAGTCACCGTACAGGCCCGGTCTTAGGTATTATGGGGCCCTAGGCGAAAGGGGGGTCCAGGGGCCCCCTGAGGGGGGCAGAGCCCCCCTGGAAGCTCTGCGAAATGCGTGAAAATTAGACTAAGGAGACGTTTTCTTGTAACGTTATGAGGTCATCACCCTGCGTCCCTTTTTCGCCCGGAGCCACCCACGCGGACACGCCCCCGCTGGCCCACGTGATTTAAACATGCGAGGGGAGGGGCGGGCCGGGGGCCTGGCCGCCATCAATCCGAGGCCCCCTGGACGCCGGGGCCCTAGGCGGTCGCCTACTTCGCCTATGCCTAAGGCCGGGCCTGCACCGTACAGAAACAATATTAACTTCTATTGTTCATGACATTTCAATGTTTTCTGATGAAGGCATTTAGTTGTTAGATTTAAACACATCTTTTCACTCCATTGAGCACTGTAATCTTTCACACAGGCTTGAAAATGACATAAGGCTATCTGGTGCTATAATCACATAGTTTCACTCATACTTATCAAACAGATTTCAGTAAGTACAGAAAGGCAATGACAGCACACCGTCATTATGTCCTGAAATTAAATATGTTTACTTTATGTGCTGCCATTTGGAGATACACATAGAAAGTTTAATATCTGTTCTATCGCTTAAACAGATTGTGATGGTCCGAGTTGGGTCAATGTTCCCTAGTTGCATCAAGGAGCCTCTTGAACCTGGAACCATTGATCTCTCTCTTTTTTTTTTTAAATTTTATTGAATTTTTTAAAATCAAATAACACTCCATACACATAACTCGAGTTTTACAAAAAGAATAAAAAAAAAGAAAAGGTTTCAAAACAAAACAATCCCCACCCCTGAGAAAGAGAGCTAGGCCAGCAGTGTAAAACTTTATACTAGTAAAGACAAATGAATAGATACAATAATAAATGAACAGAGATGAATGGAGTAAAAGATGGTAGAGAACCTCCCTTCCTCAATTTAAATGCTCATTCTAAAATGTTATTGATTAGATCCTGCCAGGTTTTGAAAAAGTTTTATACAGATCCTCTAAGTGCGAATTTGATTTTTTTCCAGTTTCAAATAATATATAACATCAGTTACCCACTGACTTAGAATAGGAGAGTTAGGATTCTTCCAGTTGAGCAAGATAAGTGTTTGTGCCAATGGTGTAGTGAAGGCAATCACAGTTTGTTTGTCCTTCTCCACTTTAGGCCCATCTGGAGGTACACCAAACACAGCTGTTAGTGGATTAGGAAGGATTGTGACCCCAAGGCTGTCTGATAGGCATTTAAAGATTTTGGTCCAAAATGATGTTAATTTGGTGCAGGCCCAAAACATGTGACCCAGTGAGGCCGGAGCTTGATTACAACGTTCGCAGGTTGGATCTTGCCCTGGAAACATTTTGGACAATATTAAATGAGAAAGATGCACTCGATATATATATAATTTTAAGTTGAATAATTCTATGCTTGGGCGGAACGGTGGCACAGTGGGTAGCGCTGCTGCCTCGCAGTTGGGAGATCTGGGGACCCGGGTTCGCTTCCCGGGCCCTCCCTGCGTGGAGTTTGCATGTTCTCCCCGTGTCTGCGTGGGTTTCCTCCGGGCGCTCCGGTTTCCTCCCACAGTCCAAAGACATGCTGGTTAGGTGGGTTGGCGATTCTAAATTGGCCCTAGTGTGTGCTTGGTGTGTGGGTGTGTTTGTGTGTGTCCTGCGGTGGGTTGGCACCCTGCCCAGGATTGGTTCCTGCCTTGTGCCCTGTGTTGGCTGGGATTGGCTCCAGCAGACCCCCGTGACCCTGTGTTTGGTTCAGCGGGTTGGACAATGGATGGATGGATGGATAATTCTATGCTTTGCGCATATGGAGCTCGAGTGAATTCTCTGCATTGCTACCTTCCACTCCTTTTCTGAGATATTGAGTGAGAGATCCTTTTCCTACTGTTCTCTTGGATCTTTGAAAGGGAGGGACTGTAAAATAGTTTTATATATTACAGAAATGCTGTCTGAGTCCTCGAGACTGAACCATTGATAATGTACCCAAGGATGAGCCGGGCAAATGAGGACACACACAGTCAGCAATGGATTCATGCAAAGTGTGCAGTGCTTTTATGAAACACCAAACAAAAGTGTCTAAAGTGCAGTACATTTCATCTTCAAGAATTAGCCAATAAATAATCCTTAAAATCATGTGAAAATCAGGGAGTTAAAATTAAAAATAATAAGCCAATGATAAAACCAGAATAAAATAACGCAGTCCTAAGGTCCTTGCTCTTCTTTTTTATCCTTCTAACCGAGCCCAGGGCAACTTCTCTCCTGTTTCCTCAGCTCACCACATAGCTTTCTCAGCCAGTGGAGACACCAGCAGCAACGGCCCTCCCTTCCAACCCATGCCTTGACTGATGCTTTTGACATCTGCCAAACCACTCAGTCAGTTGTCCTCCCATCTTCCATGTCCTGGTGTCCCTTGGAATCCACCACCATTCTACTCGTTCCTCCAATAAATCAGCAGGTAATAATCCATCTCATGGAGCGCCAAACGTTTCACTCCACTGTAAGGAAACCAACCACTCTGCATCCTCTCTCTCTGTCTGTTTTACACTGGCTCAAACACCCAACACTGACTGTCTGTTGATTTGCTATATTTTGAATTGTAAGAACTGAATACTGTAGTTATTAAAGTTCTGTTTCTTTTTAATGCCTCTATCTACAGGTTGTGCATTGTGTTCACATTTAATTGCCCTGCTTTAAAACATATAATTACAGGGGATTTGGCCTAATCCTTATTTTGTTTTGTTTGTTTCTATTTACAGGGTAAAAGGAACTTCAAGAAAACTCTTAAAAAGCCAAAGGTGATACTTTGAAAGAAAGTAAAATTCTGTGATTTGCCTATTTTCTAAATTTTGTGTATGCTTGCATGTGCTGATACAGAGCGTTGTCACACCCACCACACAACGAACCACCTCAGGATCCCAGATTAGAACATTAGCTATTGCTGGAAAGAACAAAACTGTGACTCACAAATCCTTAACAATTATGATTGATTGCTCAGATTCTAGTAGCTCCTCAGATCACACCTATGGTCCTTCGAGTACAATTTAAGAAAATTAATGCAGGTAATATGTGTTTGTCTTTTAGAAGTTTTCTTGCTTTTAATATTGCGTGTTTTGATTGTTTTACTGTGTAGTTTATTTCATTTAATTTGTCTCCATGTGTGTATATGTTGGCACCAGAGAAGATGATGCCCAGGGGCACCGTAGAGTCCTAATCTGACCCTGGCCTCTACGAAACTCAAGCCTGTAGTGTGCTTTCTAGTTCTTGCAGTTACGGAAACATTGATTTGAAATGCATGTAGGACACTGCAGGTTCACTAAATTGGATTCATCACAGCATACACTGAACACATTTTGAAAAGCAGGTGCGACTTCATTCTAAATTTAAAAGAGTCACAATTCACTGCTTTTGCTTATAAATGGAGAAGCAGTTATTTTCTACATTTGAGGAAATGTGGTTATTTTTTCAAATTGTAACTGTGAACAAGCTTGCCTTGTGTTGTTTTTTTTTTCCTAATCTCATTTAAAGAGTTTTGGGAAAGTGTACATTTGAAATAGAGCTAATGCACAGCACACATACATCATTCAGCTAGATAAAAAAGAAGTGAGAATGTATGCGTCCATTTATATCTTAAACCCACTTGATCCACAGGTGAATGTGGTCTATTCTGGAAACGCTGAGTGTAAGGAGTGAGTCAATCACAGGTACAGTCATGCACACTCCTACTGTCATTTATTCCAGTCCTATTTAGATTTGCCAGGTACCCCAACACAGATATTTATGTGGGATGTCTGAGGAAGATTAGAGTACAAGGAGAAAAAAAAAATGTATGAAGACATTGTGCCACATAAATGCAGACAGTCGCTGGGCAGCTCCTGAAGTTAACATTTTAGGAATCAGAACATCCGTGGTGTGACCCTCCACCCCCACTCATAACACCACTAGACTGAACTACCATACTACCAAAAAACTGTCTTAACCCAAGCCCTCAATCTTTGAATTCTCAGAGATTAATGACCAAAAAAAAAAAAAAATTACCAACTGGTTACCCCATCCAAGTCGTATTCCATTCTATAAGCAGTGTAGCCAATATCCAGAAAAAGGAGTGACATAAGTATACAGAAAAAAGGGACTAGAGAATCAAATTTAGAGCATTTAAGTAAAACATAACCATAATGCCTCAGATCTCCAGGCTAAGCATTATTTCAGTACACTCAAAAGAAACTTCAAGAAGATTCTTAAAAAGCAAAAGGTGATAAATTGATTTTCCTTAAGTCTGCAAGTGTTTTCATACTCTGGTGTTCCTCCCACACCCCTAAGCTGTGTACTTAAAACTTACTGACAGCTCTAAACTGGCCCCGTATGAGTGATTATGGTGGTGTGCATGATGCCCTGTATGATGGACTGGCACCTTGAATCCCTAAATTAGATAAGAAGGTTAGATCATGATGTGTTGATGGTATTCATATTTTTATCTACCCTTTGTTGGGCATCCATTTGAAGCCTGGTATCTAATATGCATCATGAGTAATTTGCACTTGTTTTCTTAATTTGTTAGCAGTTTTGTCATACTGTAGTTGTTTATAGTGCAGACATATCTTCTCCTACATTGTCAACTGGTGCCATAGTTCAACAGTTAATGGATAGACATTATTGCTTTCCAGTTATGTTATTCAGTTTCTACTTTGTTTTCTGTGTGTTTTCATAAATCTATGCCTTTATGGGTACTAATTCTTTATTTAGTAATTTTTCAAACCTGTACTTGCATTTTACATGAAGATTTGTCACAGAGCTCCATGCCTGTAGTGAGTGAAAAGCGCTATACAAAAATGAACTGAATTAAGTAACAGATGGAGGTAATGCATCTGTTACTGTTGTTCACTTTTGATTTAAAATTACTTTGTTTTATTATTTGCTAATGGTGGATTAGGCTGTACAGTAGATTGATATAAACTAGAGAAGGGAATTAACCGATTTCAAGAGCCTCCACTGGGTGGCAAGCAGACATTTGGTCATGGCCATGCCAAGAATTCCAATGTTCAGATGATAATTCAAATTTTCAGATGACAAGTGTGAACAAAATGAGATTAAAAATTCTGGCTGAGATGAAATTTAATGTACTGTAGATGGCAATAATACTAGCAATAGTGGAGGATGCAAATTGACTGACAAAACACCAAAAGGACCTATTTATAGGACAGTTGTGGAAATAACACGCCTTGCACAGAAAAAGGTTTGGGGCAGCCTCTCCATATACAGTACTTGAAGTATGGCTGAAAAATAGGCAAAAAAGGTAAATGAAAAGTTGTTACAGATACGAGTCGAAAACAGAACTGTTTGGCAGAAGGAATATGGGGGTTTTTAAAGTCAGACAGGGGAAGTGATATGGACAGGAACCGGAAATGGTGTCATTGGGCTTGTAACTGGAAGTGACGTCATCAACCAACCACCACCCACCTCCCCCAGAACTAGAAGTGACATCTTCAAGTCCTGGCAGAATGTCCTGTGTTTGGTCTACAGGGACAAAAGAGAAAGGATTATTGCACTCTGCCATCCTCTGGTTTGGAATGGAACTACCTTCTTTTGAGCCCTTTAGCTGCCTCCCATGCATATGTGTATAACACAGTATAAATAAATGTGTATATTATTTAGATAGATAGATAGATAGATAGATAGATAGATAGATAGATAGATAGATAGATAGATAGATAGATAGATAGATAGATAGATAGATAGATAGATAGATAGATAGATAGATAGATAGATAGATAGATAGATACTTTATTAATTCCAATGGGAAATTCACATTTAACAGACTCTTCTACAGGACACAAAGGACTCAATGGGTATGGACAGAGACAGAGACTTGGCATGATCACGGGAAGTGTGCAAGCGCCTGTGTATGTAATGGAGTGGCATATACTACGGTAGATTTAGGGTGTTTGAACAATATGCCCCAGTACATATATGAAAGTCCACAATCAAGGTTATGAGCTTAGATATTTAGTCAAGAATGGGATTTCTTAGTGTTAAAAATGCCAGGTTAAAAAGAGAGAGAAAGTAATAAAGAATAAAGGACAGAGAATATAATGGAGCAGAGCTGCACCCAGAAAAAAATCATAAAGAGGGAAGTATTTGGTTGTGCAATCTTATGTTCTATGATGAGCATTATCTGCGAAGATGTCAGCCAGTTTTGTGAATCCTTGATGGAGCTATGAGATAAAGTAACAAACGTGGACTACCTTTCTTCTTCACTGTCACCATTGTCCCACTTGGATGCTATTGGCTGCCTCTTCGTAACCAGAATGAGATGTGTCTACATCCTGCCAGATTCCAAGAATCTTTGTTTTTCCTTTGGTCTGTCCTTCAGAGAGCTATACAGTATGTCGGCCAGGGTTCCTCCACTGGCTTGAGTACATATTCTTGCTGTATGCATTTTTTGTTCACTTTTGATTTAGAATTACTTACTTTTATTATTTGCTATGTGTTCTATGACTTGGTGATAGTCTGTGAATTTTTTGATCCTTCAAGAGATGGGGCCATCTGCCAATCACAGCCAGGAACTGCTTTCCACTTCTATAAATCCGTAGTTCCTGCCAGTTCATTGTGAACACACTCTGGAGTGGGCAAATTCTTGTGTTTCGCTGTGTTTTGTACCTTTTTGATTCTGGATTTTTCAACTTTTTGCTCTGTCTTTTTTTTTTTTTACTGTTCTCTGGATTTTGTTGAGGGACTGTATTTGCTTTGAATTGCCATATTGTTTACAAAGCTCATCTTTGCCTCTGTGCTCCATGGAGCTTTAATCTTGTCACATAACAATTTTGGACAATAAATGTTTTATTTGGATTTCCCCTGTTACTAGCCAGGTTCTGATGGTTTTACCTCTCTAGTGGACATTATTGGAAGTGCTTTTTGGGACTTTCATGCTTTGGAACTCCAAGTTCATGACACAGAGTACCTGTGAGAACAACACCTTCTACTACCCCTAGGCAGGCAGACAAATCATTTCACAGTTTATGGACCTTGTAGCTAAATGCTTTATGTCCTAGACTAGTCTTAGTAAAATATGAGGACATTTTTAAAGACCTGCTTCTTTTGATCACTATGTAGAGATTATAAATGTAAGCTTAAGTTAAATAAAACATGGAACCATTTCCCCTTCAAGTAGAAAATAGATGTACTTGTTTCTTTCTTGAAGTTATCAACTGTAAGAGCCAAAATAAGAAAATGACAAATGTATATAATTTATTAGAAATTATTAAGCTTAATTACTTGTTATGGTTTTCTGAAAAAATAATGTTTTGATAAAAAACAATGTAGTACTGCATTAGAATTGATATTTTATACAACAAGCATAAATAATTGTTAAATGAAAGAAAATATCTAAGCTGTTAGAATTTTGTACAGAATTCACATTGCTATAATGATAATGTAGTATGCTGATGTTTTTGCAATAGCAACTTCAATATTACTAAGTCATTATGAACTCTGTTGGAAAGTTAAGGAAATTAAACAGCCAACACTAAGATCTTTCTAGGGCAGTGGTTCTTAAATTTTTTTTTCCCGTGACCCAATTTTGCATTTTGTATATCTTTGTGACCCACAATCACCATGGTGCATCATCTATCCCCCTTGCAGAATGTCATTGAATGTTATCTTGGAGAGGATTCCCCTTGGACAACTTCCAATGTCACTGCCCTCCTAGGATCCCTTGGAGAATCACCAATGTCACTGTCCCGGGGGTGGTGTCCCTTGGAGAATCTCCATTGATTATTGTCCAAGGGGGATTATGTTCTCCTTGCAAGCTGTGAACCCTTGAAAGGCATTCCGCAAACCGTTCACGACCCTTTCTCCTTTCTCATTCAGTACTATTGTAATTCACTACTCAGCATTGTTAAAATGTAGCATCCATTTTAGAAGTATAAAAGGGTTAATAAATGTCAGAAACCTGTTCAGGCATATCAGGAAACCAGATAAAGGTCAAGTGAACAACAAAGTCAAGAATGTACCAGCAGCAGGTTGATGTAATACACCAAACGTATGATTAAGAGATCATCAAATGTCCTGTAAACAATAAAACTGGACATTCATTTTCAAGGTTAATATCTAAATTAAGAGATTTTGAAGAACAGGGATATAATGGAGTAAGATTTTTATGTAGGTTGGTTGTGCTCGATGTTAAACATCTCACGTCTTTTAACCAGAGTATGATATGTACACATTATATGGAACTGTTACGTAAATTCAGTTACCATTAAGTATGAGCTTCTGTTTTTATTCTGTGATCATTCTGTAACAGACCATTGCAAAGGATGCTCCCTCTTTAGCATGGCACTGCAAGAAAATAAATGACATATTGATCAGCTTTTCTCTTGCCTGATTACTGACTCAAATGTTTGTTTATCAGACTCGTCTTGTTAGAGGATAAGTTTCTTTCTTTAAAGATGTTGATTTCTTCCACAGTGCAGCCCATGTACAGACATTACGTGACCCAAAATGCCTCATGACCCACAGTTTAAGAAACCCTGTTCTAGAGAATGGGATCATGATTGTCCTGTGCCATATTAATGGAAAGACAGTGATAATATTGATATAAAATAGACAGTATTCTATGCATAACAAGCTTGGGTCGTTACAGAAAAAACCTCTGCTTTTACATATGACACTGTATGTGCTGTTTTACTAGTTTAAAAATCACCTGTTTGGTCAACTTACTTCTGTGTGACTATGGATCTGTGTTAGTGATGGTCCTTGGGGTACATAATTCTTTTTGAAGCATTTAAACATATTTGTTTGAAATTCAACAAATTAGTTGGAACCTTGTAACTGCATCTAGTCATTGAAAACATAAGAATCTTAGCAGAATTGTTTGTTGAACATTTCTCCTTCTCTAACAAATTTTGGGGTGTATATAAACAAAGGATTTAACTTCCATCAATAAAATATGTATGTATATTTTTCTCATTAGGAGCCGTCAACTTTTATTGACTGCAGCTGGGCATAACAAAGTAAATACAGCTGCTGAAGAAATTCCAAGGAACTACGCATCAAAATTCCCTTTGAGTGAGAGGTTACAGAAAAATGAATTCCACATCAGGAATTGTACTGACAGTTTGGGTAAACAGGAAGACAGTCAAAAGTGTTGTGGTGAAATATTGGGCTTCACTCAAGTTGTTATACTCTTGGACACTTCCTCATCATCTATGTTTTCTCGTGATTGCAAAATTTAAGCTTAAAAAATGTTCTTTTTTGAAAGACATTTGATGGAAAATAACCTTAGAATGCCACATTAGTTTAGAAAGATAACATAAATTAACTAGTGTGAAACCTAGCAAAGGTTTTTAGCAGCAACAATCTTGTCATTATCACAATACATTTGGTTGAGTTTTGACCAACAATGTCATAAAAATGGCCAGAGAAGGCAACTCAGATTCAGTACAGGAAAGTATCTGGAACTGGTTGCGTCAGTTAGGAACTCATTCAACAGACTGCAAAAAAATATTGCAAATGAACTTGCAATAAATATTTCATCCATCCATCCATTGTCCAACCCGCTGAATCCGAACACAGGGTCACGGGGGTCTGCCGGAGCCAATCCCAGCCAACACAGGGCACAAGGCAGGGAAGCAATCCTGGGCAGGGTGCCAACCCACCGCAGTGCAATAAATATTGAAAAATGAAATGAATAGTAAAAAATACCAGTGTGTACTTAATCAATGTAGCCTGCCTTTGGCTTGTTAAAGTGTGATTATGCAGCACTGAGTTGCACAGGATGAGGGTCTGTTTCTGTTGTTTATACAGAATCAAAAATAATGTGGGCTTAATTTGTATTAAATCATGCATTGGCTACTATGAAAAGGCAATACTCCCTGATAAATTTATCCTTGTGCTGACTGTCTCCCATTCAGGATATTTATGTACAGTATTGTAATTTTCCGAGCCACTGGTAGATGAAGCACAGATGTCAGAGGTTTATTTTTTGCAGCATATTTTTATTTTAATCATTAATCTAATAATATTCATTCAATTCAAATTCTGATACCTTTCCAAACAGATAACAAGGTTTTACAATAACATAGTATCTTGAACTCTGATTGAGTGTAAGTAGGCAAACTCCTCATTGAAATTACAATGGTTTGGTACATACAGTAGATAACCAAGGTAGTGCTAACTTATGATTTAGTATACTGCCTTAAGAACTAATCATAAAAATTGTATCTTATTTTGGGAGCATCTTTAGGTTTGAGCCCTGGTCCAGTTACTGAATGTGTGAAATCTGCATGTTCATCCCCTTGAAGGAGGAACCACAGCAGCACTGCAATGCATAAGTCTGCTTAAATGTAAGAAAAGAACTCAAAATGTAGATGAAATGGAAAAAAAACAAAATTCTGTTAAGTTTTGTCTTGAACTCCATATTTATAGTTTGGACATGCACTCTCATTGAATGATGCAGTTGTGTAGTGAGAATGAGTATACATGTGTTAAATACATTATTGTATTCTCGTATGTGTTTAAAAAAAAATTATGAACACATTGTTCCCCAGTAGATAAGTTGCAATAAGGCTTAGAGAAAACCCAGACCACATGATCTTAAAAGCCAAAGACATATTGCAAATGTTCACTTTGTAAAGTACATTGCAAACAGAGCTAGAAATAAAAAGCAAATTAGAAACATGAAAAAGTCATGTTTAATATTTTAATAGCTTTCACTGGCTATAATAAAATAGCAAGTTTAATGGGTGATAGCATCAACTGTTTTGTGTTGTGATTTAAATTAGGAGTGGCAGAAATGCAAACTAACTTAAAAGGTAATCAGTAAATAATCATCAGATTAACTTCCTTAGCATTCGACTTGAGCATCACTCGGGCTATCAAAACTGTGTTAAAACCGTTAGTCCCGAGTGTCACTTGGGCAACTGTATTGACGTGCCTTCCCTAAGCATTAGACTCAAAAATTACTCAGGCTGTAAAAGTGCTAACAGTGTTAGTCCCGAGCATTACTCGGGCAACAGTGTAGGTGTGTCTTACGTAAGTGTCAGGCCTGAGTGTTACCCAGGCAATAGTGTACACGCATCGTCTCTTAGCCGCAGTGAAATTGAAACGGACAGTGAAACCAAAAGCGATTCTGATAAATCCAAAAGTGACATTTGCATTTGGGTTTCTGTTGACCCTACTTCAAATAAACCAGCACCACCTTGTTTTGAGTTTGTGAGGCATGAACGTTGACCACCAAGATTCACTTACTTACTTGAAGTTATTTCTTGATGATAATGTAATCGAAATAATTGTTGAGATGAACAGTTGTGCTGAACAGTGTCAGGTAAATAACCATATACAAAAGCAGTTTTCCCATTCAAAGATATACCACACAAAAGCCATATTTTGACAGTATATACGGTATTAGCATCATCATCATCATTATTATTATTTGTATCCTTATTATACTGTTTACACTTCTGATTTGTACTTTAAGTGCTTTGCAGATTTTACAGTAGAAAGATTGACATTTAATAAAAATGTCATTTATCATACAAAAAAATGCAACGCTTTTTACGTTTTTTTTTTTGAGAAAAAATGTAATGCTAAAGAGGTTAATTAGATTCAGCAATGTGAGTCGGAAGAACCAGATCACTAAAGCCCATGCAAAATCAAAAATACAGTCAAACATGAAAGCCAGTTTCAAATCCCTGAATTCCCTTTAATAGTATCCATTTAGTAAGACCCTTTTTAGGGAAATTCCAGATGCCATGACACGACTGCTATTTAAGGCTATTTAAAATTGCTTCACATTTGTCAAAAGAACTGAATCACAATCATCCAAGCAAAAATTCTAACAAAGTGGTGTTACAACAGCTTCACGTAAAATGCCGAAAAAATAATTTCACGACAAACATTTTAATAAGTTTGCATAAGAATTTCTGAAAACGATCCAATCACAGTTCTGACCCCTTGAAGGAGTGACGTTTTTAAGACACATAAAGAAGGAGAAAGCTACTACTGAATCACTCTGGTATTGCTTATTCACCTGGGGTCAGATTTATAAAATGTACTTACACACAAAAAGAGGCTTAAAATGTGCATATGCAGTTTTCCACTCAAACATCAGGATTTAGAAAAGAAAACTTCATGGGGGAATATGTGAACAGTATATTTACGGCACCTCTGACACATCCATACGCAACATTTTGGAGAAACTGAGAAATGATGACACCCATGATAAAGCAAGGAAATGTGGCCAGTAGTATCCTGGACAGACTTAAGTAAGCCATGTTAACCTTCTATAGTTGCAGTTGATATTAGTTGGGGTGTTACTATGCTAATCTGGGGTGGGTGGTAGTTTTGTTAGATATGAGAGACAGAAAGTTCTAATGAAGGTGTGCACTGTAAGAGATTAAGAACTTGTTCGTAAGTTATTGCATTTAATAAAATAATTCATTAATAATGCAGTCAGCAGGTGTGTGTCATCACTATTCCCACCAGAAAATACAGCCAAACCAGCTAAATGATGACCCATGCGCATAATAATTTATATCACTGAGCCATTATTAGAATGTGTGTTGATGTGACAAACATAGTAAACCTCAAAAGTGATGAATATGATGTAGACACAGTTTTCCTTCCCTTTTAAAAAGGTTAATTCTGCATATTTGCACTGAAGAACTATTTTGGGTTTTCGTTTGTTTATATAGCCTGTCTGTCATCACAGCTCAGGGAGTAATATCCCAACCAAATTTTATTCCATCAAGCCCACTGTGCTGGAAGCCTTTAGGTGATCTGAAGAGGCACTACATCCAGTTTTTGCATGAAGTAGGTGTACTATATATACAGTAATCCCTCGCTACTTCGCGGTTCACTTTTCGCGGATTCACGACTTCGCGGGTTTTTAAATACAAGTGATTGCCCGCCTATCGCGGAAGTTATGTTCCAGACCCATCAGCAACAGGAGAAAATCCGCGATATAGAAAGACCATATAAATAAACATTTTTATAGTTTAAGCCTTAAAATACCCATCCCACATGCTTTAAACACATGTAAACTTATAAAACACACTTTGTTAACACATATGATATGTGGATGTCGGGCTAAGGATATGAGTAACATCTCACTATTATAAAACATTTTAAGTTCACGCAAGACAAGACAGTGAGACAGGAAAATTGGTGATGTACAGGCTTTTAAATTATTGACAGGCAAAGCGACAAGCAGCACAAAGCCAGCACAAAGTCCACTTCTCCTTAGCGTTCATTCAGCTCCCCACCCCCTTGACAATGCGAACTGCGCCTCCGGGGAGGGGGGTTTGAGCGAACGTGTGTTCAGCCCTCACAAAACCACACACACACTCCTCCTCCTTCCGAACGCGCAGAGCGACAAGCAGGCATTTTGGCAGAAGCAGCACAAAGTCCATTTCTGCTCAGCGTGAGTTCAGCTGTCCCCCTTCACAAAGCGAGTGCAGACACATCGACGTCTGATCGCTGCGTGTAGTGTGCAGTGTTGGTCTGTGGTGTTTAAGAATGTAGAAAGTGTTTAAAAGCATAGGAAGTGTTTATAAGAGTGTGGGAAAGGTTAACAAGAGAGTGAGAAAGGTTTATAAGAGTGTGGGAAGGGGTTATAAAGCCTTAAAATATGTATAAATAATAAAATAAATATAGGTCGCTACTTCGCGGATTTTCACCTATCGCGGGGGGCTCTGGAACGTAACCCCCGCGATAGGTGAGGGATTACTGTACATAAAAAATAACAAGTTTTTGCTGACATTAAAAGGCAATTTTAATGAGAATGAAGGTGCTTTTACTAATTGTAAGCAGTTACATTCCTTCAATGCACAAGTCTGACAAATGTGTGGCTTGGTGGCTTCAGTCAACCCCTGATTCGTTTATTATGAGGTAAAGTAGCATTAGCAGATGATATTCTGATGGTGTTACACGGGGTGGATGACTTGTTGATAAAGTAACTAGCTGAAACGTCAGTTTTTCATATGGCCGATACTATTCATTGTGACAACAATAATTTCATTGCATGTGCCAGGTGATAATGGGAACCCACTCAAATGCTGGCACTTTATTCATTTATGATTCCCAGCGGTGCCCAGGGGAGGTGCTACAATGCTGTGTAATCCTTTGGCACACTCAGCTGTGGAACTCAGCACAATCAGGCGCAATGGTGCTCTACCAATCAATGAAGGTCTGCAGCATCGTATTGCACATGTATGAAGTTGATTAGCATTGACCATGTGTGGTTGTTTCAGGGTGGCAGCCGGGGGATGCTGGAGGTGCTTTTACATACGCACGTTTACAAGATGATTGAGATATACTGTAGAAATGTAAATAGCATAGAAAAGTGCTTATGCCAGGCTTTATAAAACTGATTTTTTTGGTGTTTCCATTTTTCTTTTTTGCCACAAGCATATTTTCATTCTCAAGTCCACGCAAAGATTTAACACACCGAGAAAAACTAATTTGAGATTATATATGAAAATATCAACTAACGCTGAATTTTTCTGAACAATTGTGATGCAATCCAGATGACAGAAAATAACAGAGAATTTTTTTCCCCTTTCTTTGTGAACTGTTTAACATAAATTACTGGCTCTGAATTAACCCTACAGTGACTGGTTGATGAGGCAAGCAGGACTGTGGTTTCCTTTCAAATGAGTTTTTATAATTTGGCCTCCAGTAAAGAAGGGTTTGTACTGAAGATAACTGTGTGTACTCTGAGCCATATAATTTTAATACAGTATGACCTATGTGAATGTTTCAAGATCAATGACTCCGAATAAGGCTGCTGCTATGCACATATCCAGAATTCATGGCATACCTGGAATACAAGTCTTGTCCCTATGCCTTTTTCATGTCTTATTTTTGTTTCTTAGTTTGTAGTGGTTCTGTAGGCAGCAAAGTGTTCTGTCTCATACCCTTTCAGCACTTTCTTCATTGGTTGGTTGCATGGGATGGTCCTTGACTTACAAACTGGAAAAAGGCAAGAACAAAGGAAAAAAGAACAAGGAAATGAGAGGACAAAATGGTTGGCAAAACCTGGAGAAATCATAACCAAAATGTCAAAATAACCAGATCGACAAAGGAAAATTCTACAATCTCGATTCTTGTCAAAAATACATGCAAAATCTTGATTCCCTAATTTTGATGCTAGCTAATGGCACAAAACATTTTCCACAATACTAACAATCTTTTACTGTGTGACATCATCTTTTAAACCATTTTCCATCAAGAGTCAACAATGAGACATTGATATGATCAACAAAATTGCTGTACAAAATGGAGGTGTAAAACTAAACAAAATGTAATGATAAAAATGATAACACTCTCAATATGAATTCAAAAATGCAAAATACTGTATATGAACAAATGTATCTTACCCCTTCCAAAACCCCTAAGTCATAACAATAACAATGTCTGATCATCCTTAACCTCAGTATATATAATTTAATATAAAACTGCTATGAAAAGAGTTTTTGGAATTTTCTCCAGGCTTTTTTGAGGCTATAAGAATCATCTAAATGGCATTTCTTGAGGTTTATGCAATTGGAATTTAATTCTGTGGTTATTTTTTTGATTGTATCCCTTGCTAAAAATTTACTTTTATTTAATGTCTTTTTGGACACCATTTTGTTCAGATTATGAAGGTGCCCATTTTGCAATTTAAGTCATCATGATTCAGGGGCTGGTTGCTAGAGGTGTGGCCTCTGGGGTCATGACATCGGGGTAATTGGTGAGGGGTTAAAAGGTCACCTTGATAGCCATTTAATATCTGGACCAAACCTAGTGACTCACTTCACTTGTTATTTTGATTACTGGTTATTGAAACAAAGCTCTGCCTTTTGCTTGACTCTGATTTTTTGGTTTACGATTTGGCGCTGACATCCTCTCTTTTTGACGTTTGATTTTGATCCTTGTTTTGCCTTGACTCAGCTCTTTTTCCTATGTCTCACTCCTGTTTTCTGAACTGACTGTTCTTTTTGCAGACAGTACAGGAACTAATCAAATCATAAACCTTAAAAACTGAGCTTTATGTGCAAATATGCTTAACATGAAATAAGTTCATGAGCCTAACTACTGCTAATGATTTTTCATATTCTGATTGACCACTTTATTAAATACTCCTCATTTTTCTAGGTGTATAGACAAGCAAACTTAAAGTAGATATGTAGATGTCAGTGAATTTTATGTGAGTATAGTTCAGAGCAACACTACAACATGAAAGTGGGTGCCAGACACTGTGTCAAGAAGGTATTAGGAACATTAGGTCCCACTGGGGTTTTAGGTACAATAATGTCACAACTGTATTGAGAATTGCCAGAAAAAACAACTATTGTTGACAGGGGCTGATGGGAGATGACAAAACTTGTGCAGAATAGAACAATGGTTACATTGGGTCAATTAACAGTTGAGTAGAACTGTGGTGCTGGATCTCACAGTTGATCATACCTAGTCACAAATGGGGACAACTCAACTGATTTCCATTCCCGTCACCAAAAATGAATTTGTGGTTACACTAGAGTTGAGGAACACAAACCTTGCACCCAGGATTATTTGTAAAAGCATTGTCTGGTCTAATGAGTTCTAGTTCCATGTACAGTGGTTCATGCTGATGACAGGAGAAGGACCTGATAAAAATTTCATGTTAATGCGTAATGATGCGGTAAGTGATTTCTTGTCAAAGTGTGGGTCTATTAATTTGGGCAGAGCATTTGATTACCACAGCATATCTGAACATTAATGGTAGCCATGAGTATACTTTCGTGGGGTTAGTGTTAACATCTCAGAAGAGCTCTTATAAGGGAGAACAAGGGACTGATTTTCAGGTAAGCAGAGTGACAGGGTGCTAGTCTGACAAGGAGGTATAACAGACTGTTTTGTCTTGGTAGAGTAATATATATTGCTCTACTTTCCCCTATTGTATTATTAATATGTAGCCTTAGAATGCCTAATCTCACAGACTTACCACTGTTTATAAGGTATTATTGTATATAACTTATCCCAACCTTCCCTTCTATATCTATAACCTCAGGCAATTAGATGTAGTAAAAAGACAAGCAGAAGTTAAGTTACAATTTAAACAATGTATTATTGATAATATTCATAAATAATAACAATGCAAAGTATATTTGAATATTGGCAACCATACAACCTGATTAAATGATGATATGTAGTTCAGGAGGCACATAGAGACTTAAATGTCTCTAGTTAAGGCATCATTGGTGCTCAGCTTTCAGCCACATGTCTTTCAAAATGGCTGCTGAGCTGTGCTCTTCATTGTGTGGTTTTCATCATCAGGTTAGCAACAGAGATGCTTCTTCAGATGTTGGTTAGTAAGAGAGAGAGTGTGAGGTTAAACACATACATTTATAGATGTTCTGTCCAAACCCTAGAGCCAATAGGACATCATTGTACTTAAAGGCCTCTGAGACAAGCCAATTCCAAACAGCCATACCTCAGACCAATGGGGGAATAGAACATCTTAACACCTGCCCCCAAACCATATGTTAAGGTACACCTTAGCCTATTTGCGGGGGTAGAAATGACTTTAGCAAAGAAACACTCGGCAAACTGGTTTAAAACACATCCCCCAAATCCTGCCGTAAAATTCGAAAAGACCCATTCCTAAGGGGGAGGGTAAACACTAAATTACATTCCTTTGCCTAAATTAGAAATAAAGACATGCAAAACATTTATCAAGTTATATGTAAAATCTCACATCACAACACAGACAAAAGGGGCATCCGTTGGAAAAAATAATGCAGGCATAAATCAGGCATAGCGAAGCCTGTATGGTAAAAGAGAAACCTTCATTTGTAAGTGGAGATCCCCTCTTTATATTCCTAAAAAGAACATTTTTTCTTCTACTAGCTATTTCTTTACCACAAATGCCTTTTTGTATCACAATGAGTGGCTTGTTATCTTTAAAACATTTCAGTAAAAGACACAAACAGGACAATAGACTACACATAACAGTACAGAAATCCAAAGTAGTGTTTTGGGAAATGCAGTTATGAAAAGAAGATCAGACTCTCAGCCTGACCTTAATCTGGAGTTAATTTTTGGTATATTATAAGAAAGGTGAACTCTATTTCAGGGTGTTTAAGATCACTGATTTAAGACACACCTCTGAACATCTTGTGCACTTGCATCTGTATTCCAATTATCTGATTTCATTACTAGAGAATCATTTATAAATTCACCTCCCATCCAGTGCTGTGTTCAACTGCCTGACTAGATGTTAGTGTTAAGAATAACAGTCTCTGCTGCTGGGATTCTCATGTTTGTCTTGGAGAACCGCATGTGCCTGCTGGTTTTTATTCCAGTTAATGTTATAATAGCTGTCTACAACTCTGTACCCAGTCCAGAAAACCTCCATTTCTGGGGTAAGAGTCAGTCACCTTCCTGACCTCAGTGCTCTGGAACAGGATCCTTGGAACACCTTTTTCCTGCTCACAAACTGGATTGAAAGCCAGTGTCCTCAATCCTGCCAATGACTGGGATATGGAAGTGGACTTGAGCAGAATGCTAAAGTTCAAAGCTTTGGTAACATCATCACAGCTGAGGCCAGACATGCTTATATTTTCAGAATCCACTAAGCAACTGATTATGGTACAGTTGACAGTGCCATGGGAAATGTGTATGGACGAGGCCAATGAAAGAAAGCATGCTAAGTAACTTGAGCTTGTAGATGTGTGCCGAAGTACAGGCTTGGCAAACATAGTGTGAACCTGTAGAGGTTGGCTACTGGAGCTTTGCAGGGTATTAACTCTGCAAAGCATTTACAATTCTGGGCATAACTGGGAAGGCAAGGAAAAGAGCAGAGAAAGCCACCTGGATCAAGAGGACGGCTTTGGATCAAGAGGGCGGATCTTGAGTGAATGCTGCTGGGATACAAACTGGGGTCTGATCAACCTCAGCAGGGCCACCTGGGAGAGGGTGTCTTATGTTGAAAGACCTGAAATACCCAACGACCCAAGGTTACATCATTGATGTGTCCCTACACATTCAAGAGATGTATCTTTCATTATCTTCACCTTAACATTGTTAAAGCAATTATGGCTGAAACAATATGTTTGTGTTTTGTTTTTGTTAATTGAGTTGTTAAGACCACCAACCCTTAATTCCTTCTTTGATTCTTAAAATGTGGAAAATGTGCTGTTTTTATTGTTTCTTGTGTTCTTAACAAGCTGCCAATTAACAAAGTACAAATGACAAAGAAAAAAGCTACTTAGCATGTATCTTGGTCCCATTCCCACATCAATGGGTTTTTAGAAAGAAGTATTTGTTTTTATAAAAGATTTGAAAAGAAGACAGAAAAAAGTCAAGGGCTGTTAATTACTCATCTGTTCTAGACAAAAAAATCATTGGGTTAATATCCTGGGACAAGAAAAATATGCATTATAAGAATGGCCTAACTTGGTAGAATGGAAGCACAAGCCATAAATTTAATCGAGTTCTGTTACTGCCAAGAATTGGTTTCTAATTAAATAACTGGTCTGGAATAAACATACTGCACCTGCTACAACTTCCCTTGAGTAAACCTGGGCACCCCTGTCCTGCAGAATAAAGGATGCAAGTTCAAATTCAATTTATTTGTCATTCCAGCCATATCTAAAATACAGTGGGACATAGTTGTGTTTTTCAAGACCAGAAAATGTGCAAAAAGGGAAAGGGAAAACCACAAAAAGTAAAAATGCAAAATGTATATAAAAACAATACAAAGACAGGGCTAAATTCAAAAATGTCCAACCAATACCTGTGTTACAAAAGTAAAATAGTCAAATATTATGGTTAAAAATAAATAATTATATGTATAAAGCCTGGCTTGTTATGAACAAGTTACAGAGAGTTTAGCAGTCTTATTGCTTGTAGAAAGAAGTTATGGCACACACTGGCTGTTCTTGATCTTATGGAGTAATATCTCCTACCAGATGGCAAGAAATCAAATAGTTCATGAGAGGGGTGTGAGGAGTCTTCCACAATGCTGAGGGCTTTTTTTTACATCTATCCTTAAAAATGTCCTCAGTGGTGGAGAGAAAGACCCCGATAACCTTCTCGGCCATACTCACCACTCATTGCAGTCTTCCAATCAGACCCACTGCAGTTTCTGAACAAAGGTGTAATGCAGCTCGTCAGGACACTCTCAATAGTGCCCCGGTAGAAAGTGGTAAGGATTGGTGGTGGGATTCTCACTCGCTTCAATCTCCTAAGGAAGTGCAGCCTCTGCTGATCTTTCTTGACCTGGTGTGTGGTATTGAGAGTCAAGGAGAGATTATCAGTGATGTAAACGTCCAAGAATTTTGTGCTGCTGACCCTCTCCACAGGAGAGCCACTAATATGCAGTGAGGGATGTTCAGCCTTCATTCTGATGTCCACAATCAACTCATTTGTCTTGTTAACATTAAGAATGTTATCCTCACACCAACTCACTAACTGTTCCACCTTTGTTCTGTAAGATGTTTCATCTTCATTACTGATGAGTCCCATTACTGTTATTTCAGCAAACTTAATGAGCTGATTTGTGGTGGATTTGTCAAAACAGTCATGTGCTAGCAGAGTAAAGAGCGAAGGGCTGAGCACACAGCCCTGAGGGGCCCCTGTGCTCAGTTTGATGGTATGATGTCTTAGTGCCAACACATATTGTCTGTTGTCTTCAAGATAAGCAGTCCAAAAGCCAATTACAAAGTAAGGTGTTTCATTTGAGCAAAGAAAGTTTCACTACTAGCTGCTATGGGATGATTGCATTAAAGGCTGAATTTAAGTCAATAAATAAAATCTTGGCATAGCTATTCTTTTCTTCCAGGTGGGATAAGATGGTATGTAGGATGAGTGTGATCATGTCATCTGTGGACCAATTGGCACAACAAACAAACTGTAAGGGGTCCAGTGAAGGTGGAAGGCTAGCTTTAATGTGACCCATGACTAGTCGCTTTAAGCACTTCATTATGATTGAGGTTAGTGCCACAGGCTGGTAGTCATTGAGGCAGGTTACAGTTGTTTCTTGGGCAAATGGATAATGGTGACTGTCTTAAACTGTGTAGGTACAACAGTCTGCTAAAGAGAGATGTTAAAGATGTCTGTAAAAACACCTGCTAACTCAGCAACACAGTGTTTTAACACCCGACCAGGTATGTTATCATGTCCCATAACTTAATGTGGATTGACGCTGCTCAGTGTCTTCGTTGTGTCAGCTGTACACAGCTGAAAATTTTCCCTCAATTTTTCCTGTGTACTCCAGCTTAGCCTTCTTGATGACTCGGGAGAGGTCAGTTCTTGTCAGCCTGAGGGCTACTTTTTCTCCCAATCTGAAGGCAGCATCCCTGATTCTGAACTTTCTCCAGACCTCTAATGTCATCCAGGGCTTCTGATTCGCCTAAGTTGTGAAGGTTTTAATAACTTTAACATCACCCATGCACTTCTCTTCTTCTTCTTCTTCTTCTTCTTCTTCTTCTTCTTCTTCTTCTTCTTCTTCTTCTTCTTCTTCTTCTTCTTCCGGCTATTCCCGTTAGGCCAATAACAGAGTCAGTATACTCATCAACATCAATGTGGAAATCAGCATATTTGGCAGCTCCTCTAAACATGCTCCAATCACTGCTTGCAAAACAGTGCTGAAAGACTGAGGTCGCACCCTCTGTCCAGACTCTGATCTGCTTCTGTACAGTATCACTGCAGTACTGTTCTGTATGCTAGAAAAAGCTTAACAGAAATGTGATCTGAGTCTCCAATGTGGGGACAAGGGGTTGCTTTGTAAGCCCCTTTGATGTTTCTGTGCACCTAGTCCAACATGTTAGCTCTGGTTGGAAAATGGACATGTTGGTGGAATTTGAGCAGAACAGTTTTCATGTCTGCATGATTGAAATCTCCAGCAACCACAATAAAACTGTCTGAATGGACAGTCTCTAGCTCATTGATGACACTATAGAGCTGCCAGAGGCCTCCTGGGTGTTGACACTGGAAGGAATGTCTACAGCCACCACCAGAGTGGCAGTGAATCCTCATGGCTGGTAAAAGGGCTGACACTTCACAATCAAATATTCCACCAGATGTGAACAGTGAGTTGTAATAATTTCATCATTACTGCGCCATACATTCTTGATATACACACATAGTTCTCCACATCGGGTCTTACTGGCGCTCTCTACATTTCTATCCACACAGAAAGGATGTTAGCCCATCCAGCTGGATTGCTACATTGGAGATATTGTTGTGGATCCCGATTTCAGTCAAAACAATAACACTTACCATAAAAATTGAATCTCTTCCTAACCATTTAAAAGAAATGTGTCTGAAGGCTAGAATATGTAAAAAGGACCTGCAAGGTGAGATATGGTTTAACAATTATAAACATACTAGTCATTTAGCCCGTTACAATAACGGGCACTAGAACAGTAGTGCATAAACATTAGTAGGAACAGTGGCAAGAGACTTTAACCTCATTCTTTTTGTTGGTTGTATTTTTCTTTCTTTCAGCCTTTCTTTTCTTCATGTTTACTTGCTGAGCTGACTGTTCTTCGTGGGCTGCCATCGTGTATTGTGTGTCTTTAATTTTCTGTGACAGTAATACTGTCTTGTACGTCCGCTGGCTTGTACGTCCGTAATATACCTTTAATTTTCTCTGGCGGTAATACAGGTGTGCGCATCGGGAATATGCCTTTAATCTCCTCTGACAGTAATACTGGCTTGTATGTGGCTGTAATATGAGTCACTGTATTGTGTACCTTTAATTTCCTCTCGCAGTAATACTGGTTTGTATTTCCGTAAAACACCTGCAACTTTCTCTGACAGTAATATCGCGCATCGCACCGTGCCCTGCGCATGCGCACTTCACCAGAAGACACACACACACGGACACCTGGACGCACACAGGGTTTTTATTAAAGAGGATAAACAGCAATACTGTAGTAGCAAATTAAACAAACACCTGCCTCCATTCTGTTGTTGCTTTATAGAAATGTTATTCCAGTTGCTAGTGGAAACTACATCAATTATAGCTCAACTTGGGTAACTAAAAAAATTTGGAATCAGCAGGCTGTGGAATTTTGTAAAACATAAATTTTATCTTTCAATTTTTGGTAGATTATAAATAATGATGGGTAAAAAAAACTGCAATTTTAGAAGGTAATCAGTTTAATAAAGGTATTAATCCTGCACAGTTCTTAACTGATGGAGATGTCGACCATCATTATCCCAGTTTCACTACTGTTAAGCTATACACAGTCTTGATAAATGCAGCCCTTAATATGAACTGAGCATCGGTTAGACTGGGTAACAGTAGAAATGTCTCAAGCTGCTTTTATAAATAGATGGAAATCGCCAGCACAGCTCTGGAAATTGGTGCTGCTGCATTAAACAAATTAGGCTAAAGGGCTTAGATAGTCTCAAATAAATGACAGGTACAATGGAACAATGGCAAATTTCATGATATGATTTCATAATGACCACCAGAATTTCAAAGTACATACCAATGACTGTCTTTTCTGTAAAAGATAAACCTTAACAGCAGGGCAACTCATAGAATCCTATTGGAAAAGCAGTTGTTTGATCATATATTGAGAAAGCTGGACATACCATAGAAAATGAATACAAGTAAAGTGTAGGTACTTTAGTTAGAATATACTGACTGCATAATACAGATTCAATCTTGGCACATGGATGTCAGTCTATTATAGGTCTTGTTCATGGGCTCTGACTCATTATAAAGATGGGAGTTGGCAAAAAAGCATAGGCTACAACATAGATAATCCAATAATAATATTAATAACAGATAGAATAATTATTATTAATATTATTATTATTATTATTATATATCTTAAACTAGCATAGCATAGGAGACATAGACGCAGCAAAACAAAATTTAATGAATCAACACAGCAATTGGACTGCAATTCTAGGCTTTGATTGCATTGCTAAAAGCTGATGTAATGTACAGTATAAGCATCTCTCAAATGGGTTAGCATTGCAACTTGTGCTAAAACACAAAAAGTATTATCCTCCATTGTTTATCACCATCTATGACTTAATTAATTACACTCTTCACATTCACTCCTAGCACACTATAAAGGTTGTCCATCGTTGGTCTCTCATTGGAAAAACTCTGTGCATTGATTGGTGATTTTTCTGCCTTTGAATACATTGTCAAGTACAGTAAATTTCCTACATACAAACGTTCAAGTTACAAACTTTCAAAGATGCGAACATGCATGTCCAATAAATTAAAAGTTATTTAAATAAGTGAAAAATTAAAAATCATAAGTTAGTTCACATGTCTGGCACTAGGTGGAGTGCAAAACCCATGCTATTATTGTTTAAAATTGTCAGTTACATGCATGCATCCTCTACATGTGGTTGTCCTTTTGGCTATTTCTCTGTTTGTGTTGAGTTAGCACACTTTATTTCAAGCCCAAGATGTCTGTAATTAAGTGTGTTCAACATCAACATGGGGACACGGTTGGAAACTCGTTAAGGATAAGTTCTTCTTCACTCAGAGAACCACATTAACATGCAATACAAATCCAATTATGTGGTGGAGCGCTGGCACAATAGGGTCCTTCGACTGGATCTCATGAACAGCTTATTCTGATCGACTCTAATGTATAATCTTCAGATATGAGCATCCCATTAGGAGTACAATGGGCTTAGCAAGGGCTTTTATTTTGAACACACTTAAACTGGAGTTAGCACCAGAAGGACTTTTTGGTGTTTTTTTTTTTTTTTGGTCCTCGCTTCAAAACCATCCATGAATCTTCACTGTGAACACACTATGGGCATCAATATTAAGTGATGGGCAGTAGGAGTTGAGTGATGATGCCATCCAATTGCTCATTTTGTGTATGGCAGCCAGAAGTGAATTTGAAGATAATCACGTAGGCTTTTTCGCTAAAAGTAAGTGAGTGTAATGTACCGAGATCAGCTGATGGAAATATAAAATAACTTTCATTTGTTTGTTGTTAAAATGCACTAGAAATCTATAACAAAAAATACTAATATTAACTTTTAAGAACACTTTTGAGTGCAGTGTACAGTACAAATATGTTTTCGATAGAAGTTGAGGAGAGGTAGGTTAGGTCTGCAGGCTACCCGATAGTGTAAACAGCAATATTAGCTGACAGAAAACAATGGAAACAAAAATTAGCTTTCTGATGTTTATTGTTAAAATACACAAGAAATCTGTAACAAAATACAAATATTAACTTTTTAAAGCATTTTCTTTTGTACAAATAGCTGTACATCTACATGTTTTCTATAGGAGTTGAGGGTTGGGTGCCTAAGCTAACTTTGCTGGGCTTAAGAACAAAATGGACTTGCAAACACGCTCTCAGAATGGAAGTTGTTCGAATGTAGGGGCTTACTGTATACCATAAACAGGAATCATGGGTAAATATTTAAAGATAACCATTCTACTTCAATTTGATTGAACTTTGTGATTATATTAGAGCTAGTCACTTTTTTCAAAGACCTAAATTTAATGAATATGTTTATTGTAGGATAGGACTTCTTTGTTGTTGCATATTTGAAAGCAATTAAGGGATTGTTCATTCCAGTTTAGATACCACATCCTGGCATAGAGTTTTTATAAGACACTTCACACCAACAAGATTGATGTGCTCTCTAGATATTGAAGGTGATATATGAATTGTTAATTGTATTGGAAATGAGTATTTCTCTGTACTGTAGCTTATCTCCAAAATAAAGTCATTTTTGTTTGGACTTCTCTCTGTGCTATTTTTGTGAGTGCTGCACTGTATGAACCTCTTTAGAGTTATCTTCTTTA
Organism: Erpetoichthys calabaricus; assembly: GCF_900747795.2. Classification (NCBI taxonomy): domain Eukaryota; kingdom Metazoa; phylum Chordata; class Cladistia; order Polypteriformes; family Polypteridae; genus Erpetoichthys; species Erpetoichthys calabaricus. Next base: position 201,888,841 of record NC_041394.2, read on the forward strand.
TGCCATGTGTTCTTACCCAAAACATGACATTTATGGTTTATGAGGCTGCATGATAACATTATTATTGTGATGTTACCATTACTATAAATTACCTGTTAGGCTAGCAGTTATAGTTTAACAGAACATCAGAAAAATTTTGATGAGAACAAGTCACTCATCCCAAAAAACCCCACCAATCCTATTTGCCTAATCTCTGCAAACTTACATCAACTAGAGGTCTGAAGTTCCCTAAAATCCAACTCTCTACCATGCTACTTGGTAATTTGTTCCATGTGTCTAAGGTTCTCTGTGTGAAGAAAAATTTTCCTACACTTCTTATAAGTTTACCTTTGTTGAATCCATTTTAAAGTAACAGCCGTGATCTGTTTTACTAAATCTTTTTCATAATTTTAAGAACTTCAATCATGTCACCTCTTAATCTCTGTTTATTTAAAATGAAAAGGTTCAAACTCTATTAAACTCTCTTCTTATCTCATACTTTACAGTCCCAGAATCAGCCTACTGTTTTTCTTTGGAGTTTTTCTAGCACTCCTATTTTTTTTTTTTTTTTGTATAAAAATTGTCCTCAATACTCCAGCTGAGGCCTCACCAATGCACTACAAAGCCTAAGTATAACAGTCCTTGACTTGTAATTCTACATATCCTAAAATATATCATAACATTCTGTTACGCTTCTTAATGGCTTCTGAATACTGTCTAGATGTAGATAGTTACAAGTTACCTGTGACTCCTAGATCCTTCTCATAAGGGGTATTTTCAAGTTCCAGACTTCCCTTTCAGTATTAAAATTCAACATTTTAATTTGTATATCTAATACCCTACATTCACTTACATGAAATTTCATCTACCACAGATCTATTTAAACCTGTAATTATTCAATGGATTTAAAACTATCTGCCAGTCCACCTAGCTTGGTATTATCTGCAAACTTACCTGGATCTACCTGATCACCCTTTTTAAATAAGGAGGTGATATTTGCTGTCTTCTAGTAACCCAGTCACAGGGGATGCACAAACCAGTGTGTTTCTTCGTGCCAGTCCCAAGCCCAGATAAATGGGGAGGGTTACGTCAGGAAGGGCATCTGGTGTAATCAATATGCGGACAACAATACAAATTTCCATACCGGATCGGTCGAGCCCCGGATTAACAATGACCGCAATCAGTATTGTTAGCCAACAGTGTGCTGGCAGAAATTGGGCTACTGTTGGCTGAAGAAGAAGAAGGAGAAGAAGAGGAGGGAGACTTGTCCGGAGGCAGGAGGAGAAGAGGAAAGTAAAGAGAGTGAAACTGTGGGTAGGAACTTTGAATGTTGGCAGTATGACTGGTAAGGGGAGAGAGTTAGCAGATATGATGGAGAGAAGGAAGGTTGATATATTGTGCATGCAAGAGACTAAATGGAAGGGGAGTAAGGCCAGGTGGATTGGAGGTGGATTGAAATTGTTCTATCTATCATAGTGTGGATGGGAGGGGAAATGGGGTAGGAGTTATTCTGAAGGAATGGTATGTCAAGAGTGTTTTGGTGGTGAAAAGAGTGTCAGGCAGAGTAATGATTATGAAGCTGGAAATTGGAGGTGTGATGGTGAATGTTGTTAGTGCATATGCACTGCAAGTTGGGTGTGCAATGGGTGAGAAAGAAGATTTTTGGAGTGAGTTGGATGAAGTGATGAACAGTGTACCCAAGGGACAGAAAGTGGTGATTGGAGAGGATTTCAATGGGCATGTTGGTGAAGGAAACAGTGGAGACGAGGAGGTGATGGTTAGGTATGGTGTCAAGGAGAGGAATGAAGAAGGTCAGAGGATAGTGGATTTTGCCAAAAGGATGGACATGGCTGTGGTGAATACGTATTTTAAGAAGAGTGTGGAACATAGGGTGACGTACAAGAGTGGAGGAAGATGCACACAGGTAGATTACATCCTATGCAAAAGAGTTGATCTGAAGGAGATTGAGGACTGCAAAGTTGTGGCAGGGGAAAGTGTAGTTAAGCAGAATAGGATGGTGGTCTGTTGGATGACGTTGGAGATCAAGAAGAGGAAGAGAGTGAGGGCAGAGCCAAGGATCAAATGGTGGAAGTTGAAAAAGGAAGACTGCAAGGTTGAGTTTAGGGAGGAGGTGAGACAGGCACTGGGTGGCAGTGAAGAGTTACCAGACAGTTGGGAAACTACAGCAGATGCAGTGAGGGTGACAGCAAGAAGGGTGCTTGGCGTGACATCTGGAAAGAGGAAGGAGGAAAAGGAAGGAGGAAAAGGAAACCTGGTGGTGGAATGCGGAAATAAAGGATAGTATGCAGAGGAAGAGGATGGCAAAGAAGAAGTGGGATAGTCAGAGAGATGCAGTAAGTAGACAAGAGTGCAAGGAGGTAAGGTGCAAGGTGAAGAGAGAGGTGGCGAAGGTTAAAGAAAAGGCGCATGATGAGTTGTATGAGAGGTTGGACACTATGGAGGGAGAAAAGGACCTGTACCGATTGGCTAGACAGAGGGACCGAGCTGGGAAAGATGTGCAGCAGGTTAGAGTGATAAAGGATAAAGATGGAAACATACTCACAAGCAAGGAGAGTGTGTTGAGCAGATGGAACGAGTACTTTGAGAGGCTGATGAATGAAGAGAATGAGAGAGAGAAGAGGTTGGATGATGTGGAGATAGTGAATCAGGAAGTGCAATGGATTAGCAAGAAGGAAGTAAGGACAGCTATGAAGAAGATGAAAAATGGAAAGGCCGTTGGTCCAGATGACATACCTATGGAAGCATGGAGGTGTTTAGGAGAGATGGCAGTGGAGTTTTTAACCAAATTGTTTAATAGAATCTTGGAAAGTGAGAGGATGCCTGCAGAGTGGAGAAGAAGTGTACTGGTGCTGATATTTAAGAATAAGGGGGATGTGCAGGACTGTAGTAACTACAGGGGAATAAAACTGATGAGCCACAGCATGAAGTTATGGGAAAGAGTAGTGGAAGCTAGGTTAAGAAGTGATGTGATGATTAGTGAGCAGCAGTATGGTTTCATGCCAAGAAAGAGCACCACAGATGCAATGTTTGCTCTGAGGATGTTAATGTTAATGGTCTTTGTGGACCTGGAGAAAGCATATGGCAGGGTGCCTCGAGAAGAGCTGTGGTATTATATGAGGAAGTCGGGAGTGGCATAGAAGTACGTAAGAGTTGTACAGGATATGTACGAGGGAGGTGTGACAGTGGTGAGGTCTGCAGTAGGAGCGACGGATGTATTCAATGTGGAGGTGGGATTACATCAGGGGACAGCTCTGAGCCCTTTCTTATTTGCAATTGTGATGGACAGGTTGACAGATGAGATTAGACAGGAGTCCCCATGCACTATGATGTTTGCTGATGACATTGTGATCTGTAGCAATAGTAGGGAGCAGGTTGTGGAGAACCTGGAGAGGTGGAGATATGCTCTAGTGAGGAGAGGAATGAAGGTCAGTAGGAACAAAACAGAATACATATGTGTAAATGAGGGCGATTTCAATGGAATGGTGAGGATGCAGGGAGTAGAGTTGGCGAAGGTGGATGACTTTAAATACTTGGGATCAACAGTACAGAGTAATGGGGATTGTGGAAGAGAGGTGAAAAAGAGAGTGCAGGCAGGGTGGAGAAGAGTGTCTGGAGTAATTTGTGACAGATGAGTATCAGCAAGAGTGAAAGGGAAGGTCTACAGGACGGTAGTGAGACCACCTATGTTATATGGGTTGGAGACGGTGGCACTGACCAGAAAGCAGGAGACAGAGCTGGAGGTAGCAGAGTTAAAGATGCTAAGATTTGCACTGGGTGTGACAAGGATGGATAGGGTTAGATATGAGTACATTAGAGGGTCAGCTCAAGTTGGACGGTTGGGAGACAAAGTCAGAGAGGCGAGATTGCGTTGGTTTGGACATGTGCAGAGGAGAGATGCTGGGTATATTGGGAGAAGGATGCTAAGGATAGAGCTGCCAGGGAAGAGGAAAAGAGGAAGGCCTAAGCAAAGGTGTATGGATGTGGTTAGAGAGGAAATGCAGGTTATGGGTGTAACAGAGCAAGATGCAGAGGACAGAAAAATATGGAAGAAGATGGTCCGCTGTGGCAACACCTAACGGGAGCAGCCGAAAGAAGAAGAAGAGGATTTGCTGTCTTCTAGTCCTTAGGAATCTGCCCAATGTGCAATAACTTTTGAAAAACATGTGTCAAGAATTTATACTGCGTATGCTGCTTGAAGGCTTGGGTGACAGTAATTCTCCACTGAGACAGGAGGTGGCACTGTGTACTAATGACCTCTCTTGCTCCCCTTCTGCAGAAAGTATGATTAACACCTGATATCACCTCTGGAGTTCATCCCAGAATGCCTTAAATACAGCAGAGCTGCTATCTTTACTAGTCAACCATTGCCAGAAGTTGGGACAACTAGATTTAGCATTATAACACACATTTTCTTTATATTTACTATTGAGAATTATATGGGGTTGGCCACAAGGTGCCCCAAAACTCTAACTTTGTCCTGTGGTTGCTTTTACAGTGGCATAGTCAGCAGGGTTTATAGCAGGCAAAAAAATGTCTGCGTTCCAGCATGTGGTGACCATCATCCAGGCAATGGCTGTGGAGATCCAGGCTTTAAATGTCCAGGTTGGGAAACAACAGACCCAGGTTGCTGAAGTGAAGGTACATAACCTAGCTCATGTTGCTCTCTAAAAGGACCTCCAAATGGGTCTATCCCAAGTGTTGTTACCCTATATCCAGATGACAACATTGAGATCTACCTAATGGTGTTTGAAGGAACGGCCACACGTCATCACTTGCAATGTGCGGACTGGGCACACATACTGGCAGCGTTCTTGATGGGACTGGCACAGTGAGCCTACTACAGACTTGATGAGCAGGCAGCCAGTAAGTAAGACCAGCTGAAGGATGAGATGGTCACCTGTGACCTACTAGTAAATGCCCTCCCCGATTACCTCACCCAGCTTGTCCGGATATAAGAACATAAAAACCTAGACTCCCTGATAACAGCCCTTGAACGCTACCAGGTAGTTTCACAAGTTGAGTGTGTGGAACAGTCCACCGATCACCACAAGTCCCACCCTGAACATATCGCCCACCCGTCACAGCACGGAATTGGTGGTGGGACCCAAGGAGAAGCAAACAACTCCTTCCCACTGTTATAAATGTGGGGAGCTAGGACATACCATCCCCAACTGTTTTTTTTGCTAATCCTCTATCTCTTCCTCACAAAGAGGTGGTGGTTATTAACAGGCATAGGATTGCTGCACTCATTGATTCTGGTAGTAACAGAGCTGATATGTCCTTCCTAGACAGTGGAAACTTGGGAAGACCAGTCTAACCTGTATACATGGAGAAAGTCAATGGTATAGGTCTGCCCATTGTATCATTAATTATGAGGACACTAAAAAGATCAGTGTGGCTGTTATTCTTAGTCCTCCTTTTCCAGTGATTCTCGTGCTGGGCTTGTTGGAAAGCAAAAACAGAATGACATCCACCTCCTCTTCTAAAGAACTGGGCTTGGCCATTGATGGTGAACCCCATCGCAAATTGTTTCCACACCGCACTTGTAGTCAGTTGTTTAGCGGATTCACATGGCAACTCAGTGCGATGAGAGTGAAACCCTGCTGCTTCTTTCCTCAAAACAGCCTTAATTTCAAAGCAGATTTGACACTTGAGCAATGTCAAGAGGTGGAAGCAGCAATCTTGTCTGTCCTGGGAGTGGTGGATGAACAGTCTGGAAGAACCACACTAATTGTACACAAAATTGTTACAGACCAGTGTTGTCATCAGAGAGAGAGCCAGACAAGCTGAAGTGGAACTTGAGATCAAAAACATGCTGGATCTGGCTGTGACTGAAAAATGTTTTAGTCCCTGGTCCAGTCCTATTGCTCTACTCCCAAAACCAGACAGAAGTTGCCAATTCTGCAATGACTTCCATGAGTCGAATCAAGTTTCTGGATTCAATGCCTACCCAATGCCTTGAGTGTATGAGCTCCTCAAGCGGCTTGAGAAGGCCCAATATTTGACCACCTTTAATATGACGAAAGGGTACTGGCAAATTCCTTTAACAGAATCTGCTAAGGAAAAGGCCTCATTCATTACCACGTGTGGACAACTTTCCAGCAACCTATAGTTCTGCCTACTTAGCTGACACAGTCATCTATTCCGGGATATAGGAGGAACAAGTACAATATGTGTATGCAGTGCTCCTGGCACTAAGCAAAGCTGGGCAGAAAATAAATCCGAAAAGTGTCATTAGGCTAAATATTTAGGTTACTTAGTGGGAATAGGCACTACGTCCACAATGTTCTAAAGTTGAAGCCATTTTTAAATTGCCCCATCCAAAAACCAAGAGACAGGTTCAAGCTTTCCTGGGACTGGTGGGGTATTATCATAGATTCGTACCTCATTTCTTCGAGAATGCAACACCTCTAACAGACTTAACAAAGAAACAGTCCCCGAATACGGTGGCATGAGATCAAAAAGCAGAGGCCACATTCTGTGACTTGGAACAGGTCTTCTCGTCAACACAAGTATTAATAACACCTGATTTCACGTTACCATGCTGAGCCAAAGCATCCTCAGTGTTGAACACCCCATAATAAACTTGGGCTGGAAACTACTGCATCGAGAAACCACATATGCAGAGGTGGAAAAGGAGGCCTCGCAATCAAATATAGCTATTAACCAGCTGAGGTACTACCTCCTGGAATGGGAGTCCACTCTGGTGACAGACCAAGTTCCTTTTCAATGGATGGCGCTGCACAAGGAGTGGAATCCCCAAGTTGTCAGATGGTTCTTGGACCTTCAGCCTTTCCAGTTCAAAGTCCTACATCATCAAGGTTCTCTCTATGCCAATGCCGATGTTTAGTCTTGCGTCCATGACCTCACAGCTCAAGTTGCCTGATCCAGTGGGTCTGGGCTAAGTGAGGGTGATACTGCCACACATGTACGTGAGCATGGGAAACAGCTTGAAGACTTGGGTGACTAGTCAACCTTATGCAGAAGTTGGAACAGTTCGATTTAGTGTTATAAACACACGTTTTCCTTATATTTACTATTGAGAATTATACAGGGTTTTCCTGCAAGGTGCCCCAAACTTTAGCCTTGTCCTGTGGTTGCTTTATAGTGCATTCACTGACTTCCTTAGGTATTCAAGGATAGATGTTATCTGGTACTGGGAATTTGTTTGATTTCTACCTTTCTAATTGAAATAGCACTTCACCCTCTACAATTTTCAAATCACTAAGTAACCTCTGTGGCAGTCCAAGTTACTTCTGTATAGTTATCTAGTTCTTCACATGTGCAAACTTCAGAAAAAAAAGTTTACAGCATGTAATATTTTATTGTCTGTATATTTTAATTCAGTCTTATTTTTTCTGATACACTTCACCTCCTCCTCTTATAAACTTTTTGAGCTATCTGATTCATATGCCTAACACGGTTTCTTTTCATTGTCCTTATTTACCCAGTGAAGAATTTTCTTTAATTTCTTACTTCCTTAATTTCAGGTTAAACTTGTCTTTTGTTAGATTTAAAATGTTTTTTAAACCTGTTTCACAATTTCATGATTGTCTCCACACTTTCAAGCTTACTCCAGTTAAACCAGATTAGATTTTGCTGCGTAAACTCAACATTTGCCTTACTAAAGTTAAACTTAACTGTTTTGCTCTTTGTAAAACCCAAATATACAGTATTATATTATGGTCACTAGACCCTAATGGTTCAATCACCTCTGGAATTTTATACTGGTTATTACAAAATACCACATTTAGACAGGCTTCCCCTCTCATCTGTATTTTAAAGTACCATATTAGAAAACAACCACTGATTACATCTAAAAACTCTTGCTCTTGTACTCTGTAAGATTATCCCACTTAATATTTTAGGAATTAAAATCCCTTGTGACTATAACATCCCCTTCTAACCTGCCTTTTTAATAGTATTAAGAGATACATTGAATACATTGAAACTGTTCTCTACACTGGAGAGTCTACAGAACACTCCCAATGTCAGACCTCTCTCCTTAATGCTTACTTATCAAATCCAGACATCTTCACTAAGATGTGCCTCTTCATCCAATCTGAAATTAATGGTGACTCCCCCCACCTTTTCTTTTTTGTCTATCCTTAGTAAAAAAATTGTGTAATGATTTATGATATACTCATCCTCATCTTTGTTATTTACCCATGTTTCTGTTATTGCTATTTCATTATTACACTCAATCCATATATGAGGTGCTGGGGGGAAGAGAAGCAGGGACACCCGGAGTGCTTCCGGGATGCAGCCGGCACTTCCGCCACACTGGGGCGTGTCGGTGGAAGATTGCCGGGAATCACCTGGAGCACATCTGGGTGCTTATAAAAGAGGCCGCCTCCCTTCATAGAGTGGTTGGAGTCGGGTGAGGAGAAGGACGAGGTCTCTGGAGAAGGCAAGGAGGCGGCCTGAAGAGATAAGGCATTGTGTTGGCCAGGACTTTGGGGGTTTGTGGTGCACTTTTTATAACTGTAAATAATGTATAATAAACGTGTTGTGGGTGACTTGAATGTGTCCGCCTGTCTGTGTCTGGGCTGGCTTCCACACTACATAGCAAAGTACTTTTTGAAAGTTTTTTTATACTGCTGCTAAATAGTGTTTTGGTTCACTTGTGTGAAACTGATTTAAAACATCACATGCAAAAAGAAAAAGCCTTCCAATACATCCCATGTGCTATAATGTTATATCTTAAGCTTGTATTTTTTTAGATATTCTTGTAGACAGACGTTGGCCTAACGGATTGAATGTCCACCTCCACATTGAAATTGTTAAAATTCTATTTTCAATCAAACCCCTCCACATGCTGTTACTTACAGTCTTGGCTCCTTGTCAGGTTTCTACATACAGATCTGGTAGTGATGATTCCAATAAAAACATCTTTGAACACATTGAGTTGACAAATTTGCAGATGTCCTCCACTGTAAACAATCTGAGATCAACATGTCAGCAATCAATATATAACTGGGATTCATGGTTGGCTATTAGGTCACATCTGTCTGATGAATTCATTTGTATACATTTTGCAGGTTCAGAATTGATATTGGTACATAGTCATTTTGGATTTGAATCAATTGAAAAATTAATTTGAACAATCAAACAAACTGAATATGAGCCAAAAATCAGAATTGAGCTGCTTTTAACTATAGTCTGCAGACTCAGACACCACCTGTTTAGACTTTACAACTCATTTTTACCATTCTCATTTTTTTTTGCGTTGTTCTGGGATTGGGGAGCATTGCCCTCTAGCTTTAGGATTGGGTGCAGTTGCTGCTATGATGACGCCTATGTACAGTAAACATACACATTTGTTATTAGACATAAAGAAAAATATTCTCCCTCAAAAAATAATTTTAAAATGTATGGACAATTCTGCTGCCTTTGTCCACAATATCTGGATTTTAATCGTATCTATCACTTGTTTAAAATGTAATCTTATCTTTTTCTTTTGAAATGGTGTGATTTTGTTTGCTTAATAGATACGTAATAATAGTTGGGTATTCCAAAGCTTTCCTGGAATGTTAGTAACTGGTTTGACATGTTAAACCTGCTGGCTTTCTGTCATATTTTTGATCCTGACACTTCAGATCCCACTTCTGTCTCTGAGTGTCTCACATCCATTATCCACTTAACCTGCCTGTACTCTTAATTCAATGAATATGTATATCTGAAAATGACATAATAAATGTAAAGTGCTTTGGAATGTTGTTCACAGTCAGAGTGCTTTAGAAAAAACAAAGACAAAGTCTGTATTCTGAAAAATCTAACTCCCTTTTAACTGCTTGAATTTCACACCCCATGTGCTCTAGGAGAGACTGGAACTGACAGTTTTCACAATAAACATCTGAATCAACTGGCAGTCCATTGTTACTTGGGCTAACTTGACTTTTCATGGTTACATCAGACAGAAGCGATTCTCAGAATTCACACATTAAGAATTCAGCCTGGTTCTTCAAAAGACACTTTAATGAGCTTGGGTGAATGAGCAAATATTGACCAAGTTGCATTTTTGAAGGATATGTTTAGAGTCTGGATGAGCTGAGGATTCAGACACTTAATTTCAATGCATAATAAATACAAAAATACTAATGAGTTGAAAAAAATGAAAGCTAAATGAATTCATAAGTATGCATCAATGTCTACCTATTATAACATTTATCCAGACAGACAATTATAAGTATTGAATATAACTTTTCATATTTCCCTATCTTATCACATGCACTCTATAAATGTAAGGAATGCCTTTATTGAGAATAACTTGTTAAATTAGACATATTTAGTATAACTGTCCTCATGTTTGAAAAACCGAGTCACTGGTATGCCAACTGACTTTCTAAATATGAGTTACATCAAGATCCAGTGCCTCTCTAAGCCCAAGTCTGCAAATCCATGGATTCTCCTAGTAAACAAGAGTACCCAATTTTCAGACAAAAGATCTTCCCTTGAGTGTTAATGAAAATACACAATACACACTATAAATTTAATGTGTGAACCTAATACTGACATACTGCGGTGGGTTGGCACCCTGCCCAGGATTGTTTCCTGCCTTGTGCCCTGTGTTGGCTGGGATTGGCTCCAGCAGACCCCCGTGACCCTGTGTTCGGATTCAGCGGGTTAGAAAATGGATGGATGGATGGATGGATAATACTGACATAGACTCTGGGGCTGGTTTCTGCCTTGAGCCTAATGCTGCCAGGATAGACTTCACCACCCTCTACTAAGTTGTTTAAATAATGTGTGGATGGAACCTGAGATACTGAGCTTTATGCTATCATTACTAATTCTACAATTTACCTGTATATTTTTTGCTTTATTTCACACTTTTGTGAATATTTGCTAACCTAATACATCATTAACTCCATATTATAGTGATCTAAATTGAGTATAGTGAGTATTATTCTTAAATTAAACAAAAATAAATAAACAACATTAAAAGATGGAAGTCATTTCACTTCTGGTTACAGGAGGGAAGGAAACCCTGCCTGAGGCTCCAGAAGGCTGTACTAATATGAGAGGGTTTCAAATCCTTATAACTAGAGCTAGGGCGGCACGGTGGCGCAGTGGTAACACTGCGGCCTCGCAGTAAGGAGACCTGGATTTGCTTCCTGGGTCATCCCTGGGTGGAGTTTGCATGTTCTCCCCCTGTCTGCATGGGTTTCCTCCAGGTGCTCTGGTTTCCTCCCACAGTCAAAAGACATGCAGGTTAGGTGCATTGGCAATTCTAAATTGTCCCTAGTGTGTGCTTGGTGTGTGGGTGTGTGCCCTGCGGTGGGCTGGCACCCTGTGTGGGGTTTTTTTCCTGCCTTGCGCCCTGTGTTGGCTGGGTTTGGCTCCAGCAGACCCCTGTCACACTGTTAGGATATAACGGGTTGGACAATGACTGACTGACTGACTGACTAACTAGAGCTTGAAAAAGAAGAGAAAGCTAATAAGCTTTTAGCTTAACAAATCCACAAGCAAGAAGTTTGCAATGCAATCCCAGTAATCACCAACACGAAAGGAGACGAAATCATTGACCATAAAAATATAATGCACACATTTAGAGACTACTATAAATCCTTATATTCTGCTGAATTCAAAGAAGACAACACACAATCTAATGCATTTCTGGATACATTACAGTTACCACAAATAGATACCTTTAGTGCGGAGGAACTGGATAAACCTCTTGCACTATCAGAATTACTAGATGCTATAAAGTCACTTCAAGGCGGGAAAGCAGCAGGCCCTGATGGCTACCCTGCAGAATTTTATAAGAAATTCTCTGCTCAGCTAGCTCCCCTCCTATTAGCAACATTTACAGAAGCTAGAGACAATCAAATTCTACCTCAAACTTTTTGTCAAGCATTAATCACCGTCTTCCCTAAACAAAATAAGGACTTATTACAATGTGCATCATACAGACCAATTTCACTTATCAATAATGATGTTAAGATACTCTCAAAAATCATAGCTAGAAGGATGGAGAAAGTGCTGCCTTTGGAAATATCATAAGATCAAACTGGATTTATCAAGGGTCGACACTTATCCTCCAATCTTCAACACCTGTTTAATGTAATATACTCACCAACAAAGTCAAACACCCCAGAAATATTATTATCATTGGATGCAGAAAAAGCATTTGACATGATTGAATGGAAATACCTTTTACCTACATTAGAGAAATTTGGGTTTGGCCCGAACATTTGTGTATGGCTCAAACTACTGTATACCAATCCAGAAGCTTCAGTTTGTATTAATAACATTTGTTCAAACTACTTTAAATTAGAATGTGGTACCAGACAAGGATGCCCCTTGTCACCATTGCTATTTGCAATCGCCATTGAACCACTGGTACCAACAGTACTTACAGAATTTCAAAAGATCTCTGGTCTCAGAATTAATTTGAATAAAAGTGTACTCTTTCCAATGAATTCTCAAGCACACAATATTAGATTGGACATCTTCCCTTTTATCATTGCAGATAAGTTTAAATACCTAGGGGTAAACATCACAAGTAAACACAAAGCTCTTTATCAACAAAATTTCGCCATCTGTATGGAAAAAATTAAGCAAGACTTGCATAGATGGTCAACCCTTCATCTCACTCTAGCTGGAAGAATCAACGTCGTTAAGATGAATATTCTTCCTAAGCTTCTTTTTTTATTTCAAAACATTCCAATATACATCAATAAATAGTTTTTAAGCAATTAGATTCAACAATAACCTAATTTATTTAGAACTCAAAACATCCACGTGTCAAAAGAGTGACCCTACAAAGACCTAAGGCAGAAGGTGGCATGGCTCTACCTAACTTTCAGTTTTATTACTGGGCAGAAAACATACAAGCTATAAAAACGTGGACACAAATAGATGAACATACACAGGCCTGGTCTGCAATAGAAGTAAAATCCTGCAGTACTTCTTTATATTCCCTGCTTTGTGTCCCAATAAATGCAAGGTATCGGCACTATACTAATAACCCAATTGTGCTTCACTCACTCAGAACATGGAACCAATGTAGAAAGCATTTTAAGATGGAGAAGCTTTTATCTGTGGCATCTCTGCAAGAGAACCACCTCTTTCAACCCTTGCAAACATATGCAGTTTTTAATATCTGGAAAAGATTTGGGATTAAATTGCTCAGAGATTTTTATATAGACAAATCCTTTCCAAATTTAACTTTCCAGCAACACATTTCTTTCACTATCTTCAGATTAGGAACTTTGTTAAACAGAACCTGCTCGATTTTCCTCATCCTGCACCCTCGTCCACGCTGGAGAAAATATTGCTCAATGTCAAGGACTTAGACACCATCTCTGCAATATATAAAATTATTTTACAGTCCCTCCCTTTCAAAGATCCAAGAGGACAATGGGAAAAAGATCTCTTAATCAATATATCAGAAAAGGAGTGGAAAACAGCAATGCAGAGACTTCACTCGAGCTCCATATGCGCAAAGCACACAATTATTCAACTCAAAATTATATATCGAGCACATCTGTCTCACCTAAAACTGTCCAAAATGTTTCCAGGGCAAGATCCAACCTGCGATGGGCCTGCACCAAATTAACATAATTTTGGACCAAAATTTTTAAGTGCCTTTCAGACAGCCTTGGTGTCACAATCCCTCCTAACCTATTAACAGCTGTGTTTGTTTTCTTCCAGATGGGTTCAAAGTGGAGAAGGACAAACAAACTGTGATTGCATTCACTACACTTTTGGCACGCAGACTTATTTTGCTAAACTGGAAGAATCCTAACGCTCCTCTTTTAAGTCAGTGGGTAACCGATGTTTTATACTATTTGAAATTGGAAAAAATCAAATATACAGTTAAAGGTTCTGTACAGAATTTTTTTAAAACTCTGGCAGGATATAATCAATACAATTTTAGAATAAGCTCTTAAAGCACCGAGGAAGCAATTATCTCCGCATCTCTTTTTCCTCTCCATGCATCTCTACTGGTCTATTAAAGTCATAAATTTAGGTATGTCTACAAGCCTTAAGTTTTATTCTGTTGGCCATGCTCTCTCTCTCAGGGGCGGGGGCCGAATTTTTTTTTTTTTCTTCAATCCTATTATTTGTAAAAATTGATTGATTTGTATGAATGATTACAATAAAATTAATTTTAAAAAAAAGAAAAAGAAGAAAATGCTGATGATTTGTCAGGACTACATTATGTACTTGCATTTGGACTTAGATTGTTATGAAACCCCATTCTATGAACTGCAGAAAAACCTGATGACTCTGGAAACCCTGGAAGCAGAGGACTCTTTGTTGTCTGTGCTTGCTAATTTTTGCCCATTAAAGGTGCCCCTAGTCTGAGATGGAAAATGCCTTCAGTTTCTGTACTGGTTTGTAAAGCACACCACATAGTCAAGGTTTGTTGATCTATCCCTGTTGCAGACAATTTTTTCCTTTAGCTACCAGTCTCATACTTAAGGATCCAAACAGAATACAGTGCTGATTATGCATCAGTCTGATTGCCTATGGAAAAAAATTGCAAGATGTCTACACTGTATTCTTTGTTCCGTGCTCAGGTTATTAATTATTTTTGCCAGTACGCTAGTAATCAGATTGTTCTTCACTCACTCAAAATATGGGACCATGTTGAAAAAACTTTAAGGTACAGACACTGCTGTATGCTGCTTCATTACATTATCATTTTGAATCTGAGACTTTCCTCAGCTATACAGCAATTAGATTTTGGAAGACCCTTGTCATTTCATTCTTCAGAGGTCTTTATATTAATAGTATTTGTGAAACTTTGGACCACTTTTGTGGTAAATATGGAATTCCTTCAACACACTTATTTTTCTATCTACAAGTTGGGAACTTTGTAAAAACAATTTGCCTAACTTCCACAGTCTATCACCAGTAATCAAACTTAACAATTAAGGAACAAAATATTGGCCGCATTTCCATACTTTATCAAATATTGTCACAGAGCTCACCACTAGACCACCCTTGAAAATGCTGTGAAAGACACCTCTCTAGCAACATCTCAGGCAAATAATGGAAGAGAATAGTTCACAACATTCATTCTTCTCCAATTTATGCAAAAACGTCCTATGATACTGTATATATGAAATTCTATGCCACTGTGTTTCCAGACATGAGACCTTATGATAATAATAACAATATTAACAATAATAACAAATGTATTTATTTGGAGTATTTCTTACACTGAATAAAACTCAAAGCACACTGCAAAAATTACAGTATAATTAACCTTAAACTGTAGATATATTTCTGAACATAAAAACAGATTCATAAAATATGCTACTGAAATTATGTAACAGCTAGCTGAGTTACCTGGTGTTGTCCAGGTGGAAAGAAAGTAGAAACATGGAAAGGTAAAAAGCAAGTACAAATTATATACTAACTTTATTACCCTTAAGTTTGTTGTATTTTGTATATAACAATTGCCGGCACTGGAAATCTTCCTTGTATACAATATTCACCTTTGATGTCTGATGCAGAAGAACCTCAAATTGCACTAAACATCTCTGGAGACCTTATGATCTTGCCTCATGTTGTCCTCATACCCTCATGCCTTGCATAGCATTGCTTGTGCATGAATAGATCATACTATATTTTTTCTTGCACTCGCTCTGAAAAGCACCAAAAGGCCTGTATGCCCAGTCACTATTAGGGGAGTGAATGTGGAGATGGTGCACTGCCACAGGTACTTGGAGGAGCACAACAGTGAGAGATTGGAATGGTCTCATAACACAGAAAAACTATATGAGAAAGGGCAGAGCAGATTCATTTTTTTCCCAGAGACTTTGCTCCTTTAATGTAGGTAGTAGCATCCTTTACATAATTCACAACTCTGTGACTGCCAGTGCTATTTTCTATGCTGTGGTGTGCTGGACCTGTAACACCACTTCAAGACAGGCCCCTGAATCAACAAACTAGTTAAAAGGGCAAGCTCAGTTATGGGATGCACTCTGGACCCCTGGAGGTAGTAGCAAAGGGAATAATTAAAACACAAAACTGAGTGCCATTATGACCTATGCTGCACAACCCCTCTCTGATTCACTATAATCGCATACTGTTAGTCAACGAAGTATTCAGAAGAAATGTGTCAAGAAACGCAATTGGGCCTACTTCACATCTTAAAAATGCCTCACTATGACTATGGCAGGTTTTCTTTTTTTAAGTTATTCTGGTGTGTATTTGTTTGTTATGATATTCAAGCATTTATTTATTTATACAGCTTGTGTTTTTACATAAATAAAGTGATATCTATCTATCCTGACCCTAAGCTACACCATTTGGCTGGCGGATAATCAGACGTATGGCAAAAAGTAAATACCTCGGGTCACAACCGTAATTTGTTTCAAAACTCTGGTCGCAACCCAATTTGGTTATGACCCAAAGTAATTTCCCCCAAAGGATTGTATGTAAATACAATTAATCCGTTCCAAACCGTACGAGCTGTATGTAAATATATATACGCTCGCTCGCGCTCTCTCTCTCTCGCTCACGCTCTCTATCTCTTGCTCGCTCATGTTCTCTCTCTCTCTCGCTCTCTCTCTTTCTCGCTCTCTCTCTTGCTCTCTCTCTTTCTTGCTCTCTCTCTCGCTCGCTCGCGCTCTCGCTCTCTCTCTCGCTCTTTCTCTTGCTCGCTTGCGCTCTCTCTCTCACTCGCTTGCTGCACAGGAAATGCACAGGGAGAGACTGAACATTGCGGAAATCATCAGCATGTATGAACCGGAAGGGAAACTGGCTTGTTCGTCGCCCGAGTGTGTGGTCGTGAACAGATGCAAAAATTTGCTGAACTTTTTGGTCATAACCCGATTTGTACGTGGTCCGAGACGTTCGTGACACGAGGTTACACTGTATTTTTCAAATTTTGACTTTGTGGCTTACAAACTAAGGCTATAAATGAAAATTAAAGTATACAGAGATGTTTTACCGTTGCTAAAATATTACATGTTTATCCTACAAGTAATGATGTGATATAGTTGTTAAAGGATGATTAACACAGCCTTTAGGGTAGATAGAGATGACCAGTGGCATTTGTGTGAGCACTCTTTCTATAGCAAAAACAGATGCATTAAATTTGTGTAAGCAATGATCTTGTGTGCACCAATAAATAAATGTTTCTTTGTCTTCTTAACAGTTGTCTCAATTTTTTATTGTCATTATTTACAATGGTCTAACCATTCATTTTCTAATCTGTTTTCCAATCAGTACTGGGTCAAAAAGAAAATGTTTCTGTCTTAGCAGCAATAGGAACATGTTCTCAATGGATCGCCAGTCCCCTGAAGGGCACACTTATGCACACACCTTTATTCACAACAGGACAATTCAGATGGCACAATAAATTTAACATAGGTAGCATGGTAACTTTGCCAAATCAATATGCGGACAACAATACACATTTCCATACCAGATCGGTCGAGCCCCGGGTTAACAACAACCGCCACCAGTACTGTTAGCCAACAGGGTGCTGGCGGAAATTAGGCTACTGTTGGCTGAAGAAGAAGAAGGAGAAGAAGAGGGGGGAGACTTGTCCGGAGGCAGGAGGAGAGGAGGAAGATAAAGAGAGTGGAACTGAGGGTAGGAACTTTGAATGTTGGCAGTATGACTGGTAAGGGGAGAGAGTTAGCCGATATGATGGAGAGAAGGAAGGTTGATACAGTATATTGTGCGTGCAAGAGACTAAATGGAAGGGGAGTAAGGCCAGGTGAATCGGAGGTGAATTCAAATTGTTCTATCATGGTGTGGATAGGAGGAGAAATGGAGTAGGGGTTATTCTGAAGGAACAGTATGTCAAGAGTGTTTTGGAAGTGAAAAGAGTGTCAGATAGAGTAATGATTATGAAGCTGGAAATTGGAGGTGTGATGATGAATGTTATTAGTGCATATGCACCGCAAGTTGGGTGTGCAATGGGTGAGAAAGAAGATTTTTGGAGTGAGTTGGATGAAGTGATGAACAGTGTACCCAAGGGACAGAAAGTGGTGATTGGATCAGATTTCAATGGGCATGTTGGTGAAGGGAACAGTGGAGACAAGGAGGTGATGGGTAGGTATGGTGTCAAGGAGAGGAATGAAGAAGGTCAGAGGATAGTGGATTTTGCCAAAAGGATGGACATGGCTGTGGTTAATATGTATTTTAAGAAGAGGGAGGAACATAGGGTGACGTACAAGAGTGGAGGAAAATGCACACAGGTAGATTACGTACTATGCAGAAGAGTCAATCTGAAGGAGATTGAAGACTGCAAAGTAGTGGCAGGGGAAAGTGTAGTCAAGCAACATAGGATGGTGGTCTGTAGGATGACGTTGGAGATCAAGAAAAGGAAGAGAGTGAGGGCAGAGCCAAGGATCAAATGATGGAAGTTGAAAAAGGAAGACTGCAAGGTTGAGTTTAGGGAGAAGGTGAGACAGGCACTGGGTGGCAGTGAAGAGTTACCAGACAGTTGGGAAACTACAGCAGATGTAGTAAGGGTGACAGCAAGAAGGGTGTTTGGCATGACATCTGGACAGAGGAAGAAGGAAAAGGAAACCTGGTGGTAGAATGAGGAAATACAGGAGAGTATACAGAGGAAGAGGATGGCAAAGAAGAAGTGGGATAGTCAGAGAGATGTAGAAAGTAGACAAGAGTACAAGGAGATAAGGCGCAAGGTGAAGAGAGAGGTGGCGAAGGCTAAAGAAAAGGCATATGATGAGTTGTATGAGAGGTTGGACACTAAGGAGGGAGAAAAGGACCTGTACCGATTAGCTAGACAGAGGGACCGAGCTGGGAAAGATGTGCAGCATGTTAGGATCATAAAGGATAAAGATGGAAACGTACTCACAAGCGAGGAGAGTGTGTTGAGCAGATGGAAAGAGTACTTTGAAAGGCTTATGAATGAAGAGAACGAGAGAGAGAAGAGGTTGGATGATGTGGAGATAAATAATCAGGAAGTGCAACGGATTACCAAGGAGGAAGTAAGGATAGCTATGGAGAGGATGAAGAATGGAAAAGCCGTTGGTCCAGATGACATACTGTACCTGTGGAAGCATGGAGGTGTTTAGGAGAGATGGCAGTGGAGTTTTTAACCAGATTGTTTAATAGAATCTTAGAAAGTGAGAGGATGCCTGAGGAGTGGAGAAGAAGTGTACTGGTGCTGATATTTAAGAATAAGGGGGATGTGCAGGACTGTAGTAACAACAGGGTGATAAAATTGATGAGCCACAGCATGAAGTTATGGGAAAGAGTAGTGGAAGCTAGGTTAAGAAGTGAGGTAATGGTTAGTGAGCAGCAGTATGGTTTCATGCCAAGAAAGAGCACCACAGATGTGATGTTTGCTCTGAGGGTGTTGATGGAGAAGTATAGAGAAGGCCAGAAGAAGTTGCATTGCGACCTGGAGAAAGCATATGACAGGGTGCCTCGAGAGGAGCTGTGGTATTGTATGAGGAAGTCGGGAGTGGCAGAGAAGTATGTAAGAGTTGTACAGGATATGTACGAGGGAAGTGTGACTGTGGTGAGGTCTGTGGTAGGAGTGACGGATGCATTCAAGGTGGAGGTGGGATTACATCAGGGATCGGCTCTGAGCCCTTTCTTATTTTCAATGGTGATGGACAGGTTGACAGACGAGATTAGACAGGAGTCCCCATGGACTATGATGTTTGCTGATGACATTGTGATCTGTAGTGATAGTAGTGAGCAGGTTGAGGAGACCTTGGAGAGGTGGAGATATGCTCTAGAGAGGAGAGGAATGAAGGTCAGTAGGAACAAGACAGAATACATGTGTGTAAATGAGAGGGAGGTCAGTGGAATGGTGAGGATGCAAGGAGTAGAGTTGGCGAAGGTGGATGAGTTTAAATACTTGGGATCAACAGTACAGAGTAATGGGGATTGTGGAAGAGAGGTGAAAAAGAGAGTGCAGGCAGGGTGGAATGGGTGGAGAAGAGTGTCAGGAGTGATTTGTGACAGACAGATATCAGCAAGAGTGGAAGGGAAGGTCTACAGGACGGTAGTGAGACCGGCTTTGTTATATGGGTTGGAGACGGTGGCACTGATCAGAAAGCAGGAGACAGAGCTGGAGGTGGCAGAGTTAAAGATGCTAAGATTTGCATTGGTGGTGACGAGGATGAACAGGATTAGAAATGAGTACATCAGAGGGTCAGCTCAAGTTGGACGGTTGGGAGACAAAGTCAGAGAGGCAAGATTGCATTGGTTTGGACATGTGCAGAGGAGAGATGCTGAGTATATTGGGAGAAGGATGCTAAGGATAGAGCTGCCAGGCAAGAGAAAAAGAGGAAGGCCCAAGAGAAGGTTTATGGATGTGGTGAGAGAGGACATGCAGGTGATGGGTGTAACAGAACAAGATGCAGAGGACAGAAAGATATGGAAGAAGAGGATTCACTGTGGCGACCCCTAACGGGAGCAGCCGAAAGAAGAAGAAGAAGCATGGTAACACAATTAGTTAGCATTGCTACTTTATGGATCCAGTGTACTGGCTTTTAATACTTCATGAGGTCTCACTCTGCATGTTAAATTTTCTCCACATATCTGCATTATTGTTTCTCTGGTTACATTGCCTGCCCTCCCACATGCCAAAGATGTGTCTTCACCCTAGCCAGTTACAATAAAGTAAATGGCATAGTGACAATGTTTCTTTGCATTATTATATTGCATCTACAGCTCTGGGTCTTGCACTTAAGTAACAGTTTGCACTTTTTTGACAGGTTTGCAATGTGTTTTATGTTCAGTGTTGCTCCCAAAGCAACATATTCTCCTCCGGAATCAACAAACTACTACCTATCTACATATCTATTTGAATGTTTATGTGATTGGACCCTTTAATGAACTGGTGACCCTTCTACTCCCAATTCCTGAAAGTGGGTTTAAGAATATAATTACAGTATTATTACAGTAACAAGCATGGCAACAGCTGAAGGAAAACTCATACCGACAAAGGGAGAACATGCAAACGGCACACAAGTATTAATCAGGATGGATTTGAATTTAAAAATATTAAAGAAGGCATAAATGTCTAACTCTTGGCGATTCTAAATTGGCCCTAGTGTGTGCTTGGTGTGTTTGTGTGTGTCCTGCGGTGGGTTGACACCCTGCCCGGGATTGGCTCCAGCAGACCCCCATGACCCTGTGTTCGGATTTAGCGGGTTGGAAAATGGATGGATAAATGTCTAACTCTCGTTATATTTACATCTAGGTAACTACATAAAAGGACACACGCGACGTTGTCATATTCCCTTGATCATCTCCGTTAAATATATGTTCTGAGGGGTGTGTTTAAAAAAATCACTTTCAGTCGTTCCAAAACAGAGAGCTAACGGTGACTTAATGACTTAACCTGTGCTGCATGAAGGGTAAAGGAAAGCAAGTGACGATTTACGAGCTGTTGATTTGCGTAGGCAGGGGTTACAGCCGTTTGGAAAGCCACCAGCAGTTTAAAAAAAATCCAATGTAAGAAGGGGCGGGGAAATAAGAGCAGCTTGACCGGGTAACAAAGGAAAACCGGGCGCACGTACGCCCTTTAACATTACAGTTCGCTGCCGCCATCACATTACGTGCTGAGAAACAAGAGCGGTGGTCAGCTGCGCTCTTTTGTCTTCTCGGTAACGCTATTAGCCCCGTTTGTTCCAATCAAATGCTCGAAGCGAGCAGCTGACCCATCTCTGTCAAAGGGGCGAGTGCTGCAGCGAAACTAATCCCACCCTCACCCACCCACCGTTAATGTACATTTCCAAACCTACCCCCCCATCCCCGTCCCTACGAAGGCACGTCCTCCTTTTCGTAAAGTATAGTTCACTTAAAACAAAATGTATACGCCTTTGTATACTTATTTAAAATAATCAGCATTCTGTACAGCTTGCAAACCTGCCGCCCTCAGACTAATGTTTCTCTTTCAGGAAATGAGGTGCCGCCTGATTGGCTTGGTTGCTACCACGTGACCGCGTCACTGGAGTTTCCACGACAGCTGGAAGCTCTACGATCCGGCCGCCTCAGTCATATAATATATTTATACATCTATATACACAATAGAACTGTATACACATAGCAATATTTTTGCCCAACAGTTTATACTGAGCGATTTTTTTACGTAAACGAGCAAGCGTGCAAAGAACATGGGAGACAAGAAGAGTCCGACCAGGTAAGATCAGTTCGGCAAGTCGCAGGAAATGGTAAGCGAAATGCGCTCAGAGTGAATAATTTAGCCGTCGGGGCTCAGTATGTGTGAATGGGGGGGAAGTCTCCAGTAGTGCATCAGCCATGGCGGACGGCTTGCTTCGTTACAACAGGCAAAGAAAACATTGGCGGTCCCGGGGCAGACTGGCTGTGGGGAGATCACCAAGGCCTTGGGAACACGTCTGTTGGGGTGGAGGGAAGCCGGGGATGAGGGAGGGGGAGAGAATAGATGACTGTTTAGTAGCCGCAACGTTAAACAATGCTTCTGCATGTTTTTTCCTAATGATTTTTTTGTTGTTTTTTTGTGTCTCTGTATCTTATCTTTTTATTTGAAGGCCAAAAAGACAGCCCAAGCCTTCCTCTGACGAAGGATACTGGGATTGCAGTGTGTGCACGTTCAGGAACAGCGCCGAGGCTTTCAAGTGCATGATGTGCGATGTCAGGAAGGGCACATCGACACGGTGAGTTGAGTGCTGGGAGACTTTTCGCAGGCAGAAAAGCGGAGCGGAGCGGAACGACGCGGCGCATCATACACCCCCCACCCCCACCGCACGAAATGTGCTGCCAGACTGGCTTTTTCTGCAGAGAGACTCCCGCACGGTGCCAGTCTAATATTATAGTGGAGGGGGAGGAGGAGGTTGTTCTCAGAAGCTTAGCTGGTAGTCTTTGGCTTTTGTTGGCATTTTCCTGGCAAATGCTAGAAAATGGGATGGCACATCTGTATTTCAGTGTATAACGTTTGAGTGTTAGCTGTGCCTAGCGTGCTGAGATTTATGGTGTGTTAATTCTTTCCTTTTCTTTTTTTAGTAATTTTTCAAGTGGCCGAACATTATCATTTTCTGTTGCAAAAAGTGATCAATCAGATGAGCAGGGTGATGTAGTGGCTGGAGCACTGGACCTGGGTCAGTGCCCACGTTTGACTTTGTGACCCTGAGCAAATTGCTCCGATTGTGTGATTAACTAATGCCTTTATCTACAACTTTGTATAGTGCACAGTGTAGTGATTTACGTTTTTGCAAACAGATGGGGAAAAAAAGTTAAGTATTTGTGATCTGTTTAAGTTGGTGTAGATAAAAGTGTCTACTTGTTGTACAGTAATGATTCATGATTGTTTTTCTCAGGTTTCATAAAGAACCAAGAGTTTAACTCCTAGCCCTTTCACTCCCTGAATAGCAGAATTTGACTTGTGGTTCAAACATTCTCCAAGCAGAATCTGCATGCCTTACCCCATGTCTAAGTGATCTAGTTTTTCTTCTCCCAACCCAAATATGTGTGTGTTAGGTTACGTCAATATCACAGTATGGGACCTCTAGTCGTGGTGTATACCAGATTTGTTGGCTACAGTTGATGATCTTATCACCAGACGATGCCAATTTAAGCAACTGAAAGTCACTATCCATGACACATTTTATCTTGCTTGCATCTTTTTCTAACAGCCAATAGTATCCTGCCTGATGGAGTCCACACTGTTTGAAGGACTAACAGCTATGGCAATTTTCAGCTGTAATCTCACCTGGTTTTTTTTTCCAGCCAATTCTGTGGTAGTATGTAAAACACGAGACATCAGACGGACATGTTTCTGTTCTGTTTATGAGGTACAAAACACCCACTTTCTTTATTCCTCGTTGTCCTCTCTCATTCACACAAGTCCACCCCAATGACTAAAGACAAAACTGAAGTGAATCTCTGGGTATGTCACATTAGGCATCTGTTTTCACGGGAACATACCACCAACTTGCTAAGATTATGTAGTTAAGGTTGCAACTGAAAATTGCTGGAAAAAGTTACATTAAATGTCACGAATATGTCAGAATAGTTTAGGATTAAGCAGATTTAATAGCTGATTGTTAATTTATAAGTGAATATCTGATTCTAGAGCTAGATTGATGAGCATTATTGTGCTGAATGACCTGTTTAAGCCAAAGTTGTTTGATGAATGCATTTATTTGAGATAAAATATGCAGAAGTCCCAAGATAAAAAAGTTTTGAAGTAGTTATACCCCCAGATCAAGGAGTCGGAGAGCATGTTGATTAGCATGTGCAAGTAAGAATTTCACTGTCCATGTAATATTCCTTATTAGCATGTAATGTCTGCAAAAGTGTCCTCTACATTTGTCTTGTAACTCTTTTGGGGTGATTCCTATCCGCACTTTATTCTGGATTGGCTATAGTTCCTGTGACACCAAACTAGATTAAACATGTTTAATAATGGATTGGCGGATGATTTCTGCCCAAGTGTGCTCTTTACTGGACTGGCACCTAATTTAGTTTTGATTTCTGCTATGCATGTAGTACTGCATGGATTGTTGCTGTGCTCCGTAACCCTGAATTGGATCAAGTAGGTTTGATCATGGATGAAATGATAATAGGTGAATAAGGGTGCTACTCATTGGGCTGGCACCAGGTTCAGGGTTTGTATTTAGGTCTTCCACATTCAGTAACCCTGAATTTTAGGATAAATGAATTCACGAAATGGTTATGTATCTCTTTCTAATCAAGTTTGTGCTGCTACCACCAAGCTTCATGCTGTTCTGGTGTGTGAACTTTTGACCTCATGCACAGTGGAATAGTAGTAATCTTGGCTCAGTGATCACTTCTAAAGCCAGATAAGCTACTCTTGCACTGCAACAAGTTCTTTTAATTCTGATGTCCTGTGATTTATTAACTAGTCACCAGATAGTAGCAAGTTGGTTAATATCTAATCACCTAGCCAGCCAACTTTGTCCATTTTGATATGGTAATAGGCACCTGTGAAGTGATTTATTTCGTATATTTTAGTGTGCCTATTCTTCATGGTTCAATTAATATATTTTGTTTGTTTTTTGAATTTTAAAATCCACTTTTATTTTTGATAGCGGTTTGCCTTAAGCTTTGTCCACAGGAGCATGAATACATTTGCAATGTATTTGTCTATTAATTTTGGTTTTACATCCACACTGTTTTTTTGACCGTGACTATTGCTTTTGAAAAATGTTCCCTGAAGTGTTTGAATTTGAAAATGCCAAGTTTTGCATCTGGTGTAGATAGTAGGTAACTCTTCTTTTTGAAAACATTGACTTAGGATTGTCACATGATCAGGCACTGAGTTTAGTTTTGCCATGATAATTCCCTTTCTAATCTCATATTTACTGTGGGGATAGTACTTCCTCACTCTTAACTCGGTTGATGGTTTCTGCACCTTTAAACAATTGAATGATTTGCTGTATTTATTTTGGCAGGACCTCTGGTCTTCATATTCCAAGGCTATGGCAACCTTATGCTTGTTTATAACCCTTAAAAACAGTTGTACTTTCTTCCATTGCCTGTCCGAACAAAGAAGTACATTTTTTTCCCTGTTCTTTCAGTAATCCAGTTTACTTTTGGTTTGCTTTGTGAACAAAAAGCATTGCTCTTGGCTGGTAAACTGTGGATGCCAAATAGAAAATAGTTAAGCTCTTTTGTCATTTCAGAATGGATGACAAATTTAAAAATCAATAATCTGAAAAATGCTAGTGTGAATGGAAAACTAGTAAAACAAAAGATGATGTTTTCAAAAGTATCTGTTGGTGTGGACTAAGCCACAGTGGCAACAGTATTAAACTATTATGTAACTAGTCAATTTCCAACACTCCTGACTCACTCTGTGGCTCGGAGCAAATAAAGTATGGAAAATAAGTATTTCTTTATAATGTACATGTTACTTTTGCTATCTGTGTCATCTAAAAGTAATACATTTTGATGTGTACAAAACAGACCTGAAATAGACACCACAATATACCATTCAGGTCTTGATTGCCATTAATATCCTAGGTGCATTTGTAGATTTAGCATATTCTGCCTCTTGTCATATGGATTTGTTTGTCGTGTTTCAGTGATAAACTATTATATGGCTATTGATTTCCTTGGTAAGAGAGTGATTGTGCTCTGCTTTTGACAAAGTTCTGTCAACAGCTAGTTGCTGCTTTTCACTTGAAGGTGGCTATGCTTTGCTGCTGTAATAAATTAAAAAAAAAAAAAAAAATAAGGTAGGAAAATAGTTATTTTTTCCGTAAACTGTACAAAAAATCTGAAATGAGGTTCATTGGTCTTCTTTTTGATATTGATGAACAGTGGTGTTAATCTTGATGGGTTCACAGGTCATGTCAAAAATATATTTTTTGTCATATTTAATTTTGAAATTGGTTTAGCTTTAGTTGATCTCATTTGTTTGTTTGGTATGGGCGCTTAAGATACCTGCACCTTTGACAAATTTATTTTGCACTCATTTCCTTACTTGCTACATGACATTTTGCATTTTGATATGTGTGAAAAGGATTCGTAGAGATTGAGAGGTACTGGCTAGATACAGTCGGGCTCACCTCTACACATGGTCTTGGCTCTGGAACCATTCCTCTTGAGAGAGGCTGGACTTTGTTCCACTCTGGAGTTGCTGTGGGCGAAAGGTGTCGGGTGGGAATGGGCTTGCTTCTGGCCCCCCGGCTCAAGGCCTGCATGTTGGGGTTCTCCCTGTTGGACAAGATGGTTGCTTCCCTGCGCCTTCGAGTTAGGGGAAGGACTCTTGACTGTTGTTTGTACTTATGTGCCGAACGGCAGTTCAGTGTACCCAGCCTTTTTGGAGTCCCTGGAGGAAGCTCCTGGGGACTCTATTGTCCTGCTGGGAGACTTAAACGTTCACGTCGGCAATGACAGTAAAACCAGGAGAGGTGTGATAGGGAGGAACGGCCTCCCCGATCTAAATTCGAGTAGTGTTCAGTTGTTGGACTTCTGTGCTGGCCATGGATTGTCCATAACGAACACCATGTTCGAGCATAAGGGTGTCCATAAGTGCGCTTGGTGCCAGGATGCCCAAGGTCACAGCTCGATGATCAACTTTGTAATCATGTCATCGGATCTGCGACTTTACGTCTTGGACACTCAGGTGAAGAGAGGGGCTGAGCTGTCAACTGATCACCACCTGGTGGTAAGTTTGATCAGATGGTGAGAGAGGCTGCCAGACAGACCAGGCAGACCCAAACGTATAGTGAGGGTCTGCTGGGAATGTCTGGCAGAGGAACCGGTCAAAAAGATCTTTAACTGCCACCTCCGGCAGAACTTCAGTCTCATTCCAAGGGAGGCGAAGAACATTGAGTCTGAATGGGCTATGTTCCGAGCCTCCATTGTCGAAGCAGCAGAACGGAGCTGTGGCGGCAAGGTTGTCGGTGCCTCCCGTGGCGGCAATCCAAGAACCCGGTGGTGGACACCTAAGGTTTGAGAGGCTGTCAAGTTGAAGAAAGAGTCCTATCGGGTCTGCTTGACCAGTGGGACTCCAGAGGCAGCTGAGGGGTACTGGCGGGCCAAGTGTGTGGCAGCATCGGCTGTTGCAGAGACAAAAACTCGGGCATGGGAGGAGTTTGGGGAAGCCATGGAAAACGACTTTCGGTCGGCACCAAGAAGGTTCTGGCAAACCATCAAGCGCCTAAGGAGGGGAAAGCGGTGCTCCACCAACACTGTGTACAGTGGAGATGGGGCCCTGCTGACTTCAACTGCAGACGTTATTGACCGGTGGAAGGAATACTTCGAGGATCTTCTCAATCCTACCAGCAGCAGAGTTGGAGGAGTCCGGGCGGGGCCTGTCCATATCGGGGGCCGAGGTCACCGAGGTAGTTAAAAAGCTCTGAGGTGGCGGGGCCCCTGGGGTGGACAAGGTCCACTCTGGGTTCCTCAAGGCTCTGGATGTTGTGGGGCTGTCCTGGTTGACACGTCTCTGCAGCATCGCATGGACATTGGGGGCAGTGCCTCTGAATTGGCAAACCTCGGTGGTGGTCCCCCTTTTTAAGAACTCCAACTATAGGGGGATCACACTCCTCAGCCTCCCCGGTAAGGTCTATTCAGGGGTGCTGGAGAAGAGAATTTGGTCGATAGTCGAATCTTGGATTCAAGAGGAACAGTGCGGATTCCGTCCCGGCCATGGAACATTGGACCAGCTCTACACCCTGGCCAGGATCCTGGAGGGGGCATGGGAGTTTGCCCAACCAGTCCACATATGTTTTGTGGATTTTGAGAAGGCATTCGACCGTGTGCCTCAAAGCATCCTGTGGGGTGTGCTCCAAGAGTACGGGGTACAAGGCTCGTTGTTACGAGCCATTCAGACCCTGTACAGGAGGAGCAGGAGCTTGGTCCGCATTGCCGGTAATAAGCCGAACTTGTTTCCTGTTGAGGTTGGATTCTGCCAGGGCTGCCCTTTGTAACCTATTCAGTTCATAAGTTTTATGGACAGAATTTCTAGGCGCAGCCAAGGAGTGAAGGGGGTCTGGTTCGGTGACCTCAGAATCTCGTCTCTGCTATTTGCGGATGACATGGTTCTGTTGGCTTCATTGGACAGTGACCTCCAGCTCTCACTGGAGCGATTCACAGCTGAGTGTGAAGCGACGGGGATGAGAGTCAGCACCTCTAAATCTGAGGCCATGGTTCTCTGCCGGAACAGGGTGGAATGCTCTCTCCGGTTTGGGAACACATTACTGCCTCAAGTGGAGGAGTTCAAGTATCTCTGGGTCTTGTTCATGAGTGAGGGAAGAATGGAGCGGGAGGTTGACTGACGGATCTGTGTGGCATCCGCAGTAATGCGGGCTCTGCAACGGTCCATCGTGGTGAAGAGAGAGCTGACCCAAAAGGCGAAGCTATCGATTTACCAGTCGATCTACGTTCCTACTCTCGCCTATGGCCACGAGCTTTGGGTAGTGACCGAAAGAGCAAGATCGCAGATACAAGCGGCCGAAATGAGTTTTCTCTGTAGGGTGGCTGGACTTTCCCTTAGGGATAGGGAGAGACTCGAAAGTAGAGTCATTGCTACTCTGCATTGAGAGGAGGCAGTTGAGGTGGTTCGGGCATATGGTCAGGATGCCTCCCAAGGGGGGGTGTTCATGGCATGTCCCATTGGGAGAAGGCCATGGGACAGACCCAGGACACGCTGGAGGGATTATATCTCCTGGCTGCCTTGGGAACGCCTCGGGGTCCCCCCAGAAGAGCTGGAGGAGGTGGCCGGGAAAAGGGAGGTCTGGGCTTCCCTGCTTAGGCTGTTGCCCCCACGACCCAACTTCGGATAAGTGGTGGACAATGAATGACTGGATGGATGGATAGATAGATGAATTCATATGGTATGGATTACACAATGTTGGCTCTAAAAATCTGTGACATAGCTGTTAATGGATCAGTCAAAACTATCAAAATTGACACATTGCAGCCTGTCTGGATTCTGAGGTTGAGGAAACAGATGTATGCCATGGAATTTCTGGTACTCTTGTAATAGAAGAGATGTGGCTGTCATGTCAAGCATCTGCAACTGGTCATTCAGCCAGTCTAGTTTATAGTGAAGACTCGGTCATCTTGATCAATTAAAAGATGTTTCACCAACTAGTGATAATGGCTTATCACCACAGCTCTATAAATGTACCTCTATGGAGAATGCCTTAAAATCAGAACATCTGGACTGTGAGTGGATTTGAAGGAAGTAAATAGTGTAAATGTTCACATGAATTGGGGAAGGAACACAATGGAGTCTTAAAAATAAGTTTTAAATGACCATGATAGAATCTAAAATGAAGAAAATTGGTGCCCAGCTTCAGGATTTAAAATGTTTGCTAACTTGCTACATTGAACAACTGGAATAAATGGAGACCACAACAAATAAAAAAATGTACTGCTATAAAACTCGAAGTTAAGGAGCTCCATAAAGAAGCAACACTATGCACAGGACTGGTATGAGTACAAAAATAGAGAATTTTAGGGATACCAGAAAGGTGGAACCTAACAATATAAATAAGGTCATGTTTGAATTCTTGCTAAAAGTATGATAGATACCATTTTAGAAACATCCAGAAATTAAAGGAGCTCACTGCTTAGCCTCTAAACATTTTCCTGTGGCCCTTGTCATTAAATTTGAAAAGTTTCACAACAAAAACATTCTATAGGGCATCCATCCATCCATTTTCCAACCCGCTGAATCCGAACACAGGGTCACGGGGGTCTGCTGGAGCCAATCCCAGCCAACACAGGGCACAAGGCAGGGAACCAATCCTGGGCAGGGTGCCAACCCACCGCAGGACTTCTATAGGGCAGCTCTCAGAAAAAAAAAATGGATTGAATTCTTCTCTATTTTCTACTTAATTTGTCTCCAATAAAAGTTTAAAGGAGAGCAGCGTATGTGGAAATTAAGTAGTGGCTACACTTCTCAGGTATTCATTATGGTTTGGTCTCTTCAGTTAAGCTGAAAGTGGTGGTTTGAGGTTCCTTACACATGTAACATGTCTGAAGAAATAGTAGTCTTTAAAATATTTTTGTTTGACTTAGAGAGGAAGAAGGGAAGGAGAGGACAAAATTAAATGAGAAAATATACACAAAGAAAACTTAGAAAAATGGATCAAAATGCACTTAAAATACAGTAATTCTCAATCTCAACTGTTATAAGTGATAATGAAAATGTATATGCGTCTTTTGCTTTGTTTTTGTATTGATCAAACATGAGGAGGCTCACAGGTGTAGCTGGTACAATAACACCAAGGGTCGATGACTTTGTTGTGGTATTGCCTAACTAGAGGCCAAATGTTTTGGACACTCTTGTGAAGAGAGGAGCAGAGCATTCAGTTGATCAGCACTTGGTAGTGTATTGAATATGAAGCAAAAGGCATAGGCCAGATAGACCAAGGAGGTTTAGATGAGTAGTTAGGGTGTCCTGGGAATGTTTGGCTGTGGCTTCTTTTCGTGATGAATTCAACTTTTGCCTCCTAGAAAACGTATCTCATGTGCAGTGGGAGGCGTGGGTTATTAAGTGCAAATGGACCCTGTGCAAGATCTCAGTTGTGGAAGTAGCTGCTAAAAGGTTTGTACTTAATGCAGTCTGTACATCTCATGGTAGCAACCCTAGGGACCCGATGGTGCACACCATCAGGGCTGTGGATTGGGAGTCAGAGTCTTGAAGTCATAGTTGGTGTCTGAAGTAATTACAGTGGAACCTCAGTTCACAAACGTCTCGGTACACGTACAAATCAGTTTACGACCAAAAAGTTTGCCAAACTTTTGCCTCGGTTCACGACCACACACTCGGTATACGAACAAGCAAGTTTCCCTTTCGGTTTGTGCGCTCCGATGATTTCCGCACATGTTGCATTGTTCTCGGTCAGACGTGTGTGCTTGTGCATGCTTTCGCTGTGAACTCTTTGTGCTGTATTTCATTTCCCTTCCGGTTCGTACGCGCTGATTACTGTATTTAAGCACGTGTTCAGCCTCTCCCTGTTCATTGTTCTCGGTCAGATGTGCGTGCTTTACTTGTGAACTCTTTGTGCTCTACAGTATTTCGTGTGCTTTTGCAGTTAACCATGGCATCTAAGCAAGTGAAGAGTGGTGAGAAGAAAGTTTTGAAGAAAATAGAAATCGAAGTAAAGAAAGAAATTATTGAAAAGTATGAGCGTGGCGTTCGTGTTACTGATCTTGCCGCTGAGTACAAGAAGTCAAAATCTACAATTTTGACTATTCTAAAGCAGAGTCTATTAAAGCAGCTGATGTTGCAAAAGGAGTTACAGTGTTAACCAGGCAGAGGCCTCAAGTGCTGGGAGAGGTGGAAAAACTGTTGCTAGTGTGGCTGAACGAGAAGCAACTTGCAGGTGACAGCGTAAGCGAGGCGATGTTATGCGAGAAAGCCAGGAAGATTCATGGCGATTTGCTGCAAAACTATCCTTCTACAAGTGGCGAAAGTGAGGAATTTCTCCACTCAGTTCCTCCTCACTTCCTTCATGTCAGAACTCCACTCAGGCAAGGTGAGTTTTCTTGGTGGTTTATGGTTAGTTTTTGTATTACGGATTTTTCAAATGTTCATTTTTCAGTTCGTAGCGTGAATTGTTGCATTGTTACTTTTCTTGGTTGTTTATTAAATTTCTGATTTTTCAAATGTTCATTTTTTTCCCTGTGCTTAAAACTCATTTAAACAGAGTGTTTACAGCGATCGGGTTGTTAGGCTATTAGCATGAACTCCTGCAATGTTACTTTCTTGGTGGTTTATGTTTGGTTTTTAAATAAAGTTCAGATTTGTTCAAATGTTCCTTTTTTTTCCCCCTGTGCTTAAAACTCATTTAAACAGAGTGTTTACAGCGATCGGGTCATAAGGCTATAGTATAACGCAAACTCTTGCAATGTTAGTTTTCTCTGTTGTTTAAGATTTTCTCAGTGTTATTCAATGTTTTTACATTTAGTTTACTATTACGCTGTGCATTCTATGGTTTAATTAACTATATTTGTGCTTAAAAACTTAAAAAATATATATATATATATATTTACATACAGTTCGTATGGTCTAGAACGGATTAATTGTATCTACATACAATCCTGTGGGGGATATTGTTTTGGTTCACGAACAAATCGGTTTACAACCAGAGTTTTGGAATGAATTATGGTTGTGAACCGAGGTTCCACAGTATTAGGTTACTAGAGTCGGAGCTGATAATAATTTAGGTTGTTTGACTAACAGATGGGACTAAGTTCTACATATGCAAGTCTTAAGTAAGTTTCAAGTGAAGTCTCCAGTTACGAAGATTGCATTAAGCAAGTCAAGCTGAGTCACTGGATTTAATCAAGCAAGTTCAGTCAAGGCACTGGTTTTATTCAAGCAGGTCAAGTCAAAATCGTAGTTGGGAAGGCTTGAGTAAAAAGTGTTTACATTATTACTACTTTCTGCAGTTAAATTAATTATCATAATGTGTGTGACATATACTGACATTTAAGCTAAGAAAAGACTTTCTCAGAGAAAAGAATTCCAATAAGAAATGACAGTGACTTCTATATTAATTTTACTTTGTTGTAATTTGCAGTTTTGTTTTTTTTTTTTTTTTTTTACCTTCCATAGTTTTTGCATAAGTATAGTGTGCCTAATGCACACAATATTTAAAGAAAATAAATTTTGAAAGGCCATGTACTTCCATTCATTTTTCTGTTCCCACTGGGAGCCTATCCCCAGCAAGCATAAGCCACAAGGAGCAAGCCCATCACAGGGCAGCAAACACATATACAAACTCTAGGGTCAATTAATTATTGCCAATCCAGCTAACCTGAATTTCTTTGTCCTGTTGGAGGAAACCCATGCAGACAAAGGGAGAACATGCAAACTTCGTGCAGGGAAGACCAAGGATGTGAATCCTGTAGAGTTTTGTTACCTAAGTGGTTATTGTTTTTAAAGTTTATTTACATAATTTTGCTTATGTCTTATTTAACTCAACATTTCAACAATTCTCCATCATTTAGAATACATTGCTCTTGCAAAAAAAGTTTTATCGGTTATTTGTGAACAATGTAGTTGCATTAACGCGTAACTAAACACCTACTCTGAAAGGTGATTGAGTAGAGGTACTGCTAATATTCTCACTTCCACAAACCGCCCTGATACCACTATTACTCCCTCTGGGGTCCTGTTCTTCATTTAACCACAATCATCTCTAGTAAACTAAGTGTACATAAATGACGAAGGTAGTTATAAATGATGTTAAATAAAACTACACCTACATCTCAAAAATGTAGTGACATGCCATTTGTAGATTTGACTGCATGCCTTTGATAGTGTTTTTAGGTTGTGTAATGTTTGCATTTTCTCATCTCGCGTGATACAAATCCGTTAATTCATTACAGTGACTAAACACAAGGGTCAGTGCAAGCTCTCCACACTGGCATGCAGCCAATGAAATAAAGAATTAAAGCAATCTTAACTCTATAGGAACATGCTTTCTGGTTTGGCTGAGCTCAGATCTATGTAGGAAGAGATGCAATCAGTGTTGCATCAAATTCATGGTATTTGTTGATCACCACTAATTTTTCCAGTAGCGGCAGCTGTTAGAGGACTTATTGACTGATGGCTTGCAGAACTATTGTAAGTTTTCACAGAACACAGTTTTATGAAACACTGATCTTATTCATGTGACTCAGGTTTCATACTGTAATGTCTCGGTCCTTCTAAAAACAATCTAACTGCTGCAAGCTATAGACAGGATTTTGACGTTGATCATAACACCTGTAGCTTTGCATAGCACATAGGGAATACTACAGGGCAAGTCAAAATAAAGTACCACTTTTCTTAAGGTCATTGCACTAGGCAGAGGCAGCTGAGTGGGTTGGGATGGGGGTCCTTTGATAGGCCATCCCTTGTAGTTTTCATATGGCAACATGCCTTGGTCTGGTGCGCACCATGCTTTTGCTGTCGAACCATTCTTCAAAAACAATTAATCCATCATCACTACGTAACTCAGACTTCCGAATGCACTTCAGCATTCCTCCTAACGGTGATGTCCCAAATCTGAAAATAATTCTTCATTGGATGACTAAATTTAGACAGATGGGTACAACATTGAACAGAAAATCTCCAGGCCATCCTCGGACTGTATGAATGCCTGAAAACATCCAAGCTGTAAGGGCATCACTTTTGCAGCCTCCTAGACGTTCAGCGTGCAAGCATGCTTCTGCCTTAGGCATTTCCAACATGTCTTTATAGAGGATTTTGCATGAGGACCTTAATTTCCATCCATAGAAAATTATGATAGTGCAGGAACTCGCTGTGAGAGACTGGAAGAGCCGTGGAGAGTTGTGTGAGAACATTCTACAAACCGTTCATCGAGATGCTATTGTTATGTGCAGCGACGAGGCACATTTCCTTTTGAATGGTTGTGTAAATAAGCAAAACTTTTCTATTGGCTGAAACCAACCCTCATGAACTTCATCAGAGACCCCTGCACAGTGAGCGTGTTACAGTTTGGTGCGCCATTGCAGAGTTTGGCATTGTAGACCCTTACTTTTTTTGGGGGGTGGGCAGGCAACAGTCACTGTCACTTAAGAACATTACATTGAAGTGCTAGAGAAGTTTTTATGGCCCCAACTGAAGGAAATGGATGAGGTGGATGCCTGGTATCAATAGGATGGAGCAACAGCTCATACGGCACGGAGATCCATGCAAGTTTTGCAGGAGATGTTTTCGGGAAGCTGATCTTCCTGCGCGGCGATGTCGGGTGGCCTTCACGTTTGCCTGATCTCGCTCCATGCGATTTCTTCTTGGGCTATTTCATGTTGAAAGTATACACACACTGACCTCAAAACTTTGAAACCCTCAAGGATGCTGTTCGCCACGAAATCGCCGCTATAACCCCTTGAAATGGCCAAACAAGTCATGCGAGCACTCAGAAATCGTCTCAAAGAGTGTATCTCTAAGTATGGCCACCTCCTTGAAGACATCATTTTTAAAACACAGTGAAAAAAATCTATTTTTTATACACTTTCTTGTGTCATAATTAAATTTATTTCATCTTGTAGTGTTTTTGTAGAATAAACGTTTGAAATGTGGTACTGCTTTTTGGTTCACCCTGTACTTGTGGACATCACTTACTGTATATAATAAAGTGCTTTATGACACTCTCCTCAGCAGCATCCTTTTGCATGGCTTAGTATCGCAACAGATTCTCAGTTGGATTGGCAGTTCACGTAGATTGTAAAACAAGTGGTGTTTGTATTGTACTTACACCCAATGTGGTGGCTTGAATTGGCATGAAAGATTGTGGATCGGGGAAATGAGAAAGTCTGAAGATATTGTTGTCAGGCCAGTGGTTTTTGACCCTCAGATCTTGCAGATGACCATTACATTATATTATTAATAAAATTTACATTCAAAATTGCTAATCCCTGGTGCTGATCCCTCCATTGCCGTTACCCTCTAACACACTCATTAGTCCTGATAACTTAATGCAGGTGTGGAGCATTTGTAGTTAATTAACGTGAGACTTTGCAGGTTATTTTTCATGTTGAATCACAAGTCATCAGTAAGCAAGGCTAAGTCAAGTTTTGTCATATTTTAAACATTGTCAGGCAAGTAAAATAACTTGAGTTGACCACCTCTGGCAACTAAATGCAAATCGTAATATGTGTTTGTTTCCACTTTCATATATACTAATTTGATTAAACTAAACTTTTTTTTCTTCCAGACTTTTAATCAAAACATAGCATCTTTTTTATTTTTGATAGTTTTGTCTTACGCTAAATGCTTCTCAATTTTGTACTTTTATTAATTAATACTATAAAAAACCACAGCATCATCATTATAGTCTTTAAACCCAAACTTTTTACAGGGTACTAAGGGGCGGAGTGGTGGCTCTGTGGCTAAGGATCTGCGCTGGTATCCTGAAGGTTGCCGGTTCGAGTCCCCGTCATTGCCAAAAAAGGCCACTGCTCTGCTGGGCCCTTGAGCAAGGCCCTTAACCTGTAATTGCTCCAGGGGCGCTGTACAATGGCTGACCCTGCGCTCTGACCCCAAGGGGTATGCGAAAACTACCAAATTCCTAATACAAGAAATTGTATAAGGCGAAATAAAGAAATAAAGAACAAAAGAACAAAGAATAAATACTAGGCCAAGTCAAAGGTTTTATGTCCCTGACTCAGTTGAAAGGTGCCAACAAGGACTGCTGCAAAAGTGATTCTGCAAGCAAAAGCTTGAACTTGAGAAGTTTTGAGAAGCGATGGAGATAGACTGTTAAGTGACCTTGAGGCTATTTTGGTGAAGTGGTCGATGCCTTAGAAAGGAAAAGTTCGACAGTGCCCAGACTGTGTTAAGTAGGGTTGGAGAGGTGCTTGTCTCTTCTGGGGAAATTGTTCAGTGGTGGAAGAAACACTTTGAGGATCTCTTCAACCTGGTGGACATGCCTCCTCATCAGGAGGATGTGTTGGAAACGTCCAATAGAACAGACTCCCATCAGTGTCGCCAAAGCCACTGTGGTGATCCTAGGACTGCATGGTCATAAGGCTGCAACTGGAGATGTCCAAAGCACTGATCATAGGTATAGCATGGTCGATGCATCTATTCTGTTTTGCATGAAAGGTGGGCAAAGTACTCTTGGACTGGCAGACTGTTGTGGTGGTTCTTATATTTATAAAAGGTAACCAGAGAGTTTGTTCAAAGTTGTGTAGGTGAGTGTTGAGTTCCCTATGAAGTCTTGATCATGTTGATTCATTGTGTTGGGGGGCGGGGGGGGTCATGTGGTTTGAGATTTCATTGGGAGGTCTCAATGAAGCGTGTGGTTTCTTAATATCCCCAGCTTGTTTTTATCCGACTATAGTAATCCCTCGCTATATCACGCTTCGCCTTTCGCGGCTTCACTCCATCGCGGATTTTATATGTAAGCATATTTAAATATATATCGCGGGTTTTTCGCTGCTTCGCGGGTTTCTGAGGACAATGGGTCTTTTAATTTCTGGTACATGCTTCCTCAGTTGGTTTGCCCAGTTGATTTCATACAAGGGACGCTATTGGCAGATGGCTGAGAAGCTACCCAGCTTACTTTTCTCTGTCTCTTGCGCTGACTTTCTCTGATCCTGACGTAGGGGGATTGAGCAGGGGGGCTGTTCGCACACCTAGACGATACGGACGCTTGTCTAAAAATGCTGAAAGATTATCTTCACGTTGCTATCTTTTGTGCAGCTGCTTCCTGAAACGACATGCTGAACGGTGCTTCGCATACTTAAAAGCACGAAGGGCACGTATTGATTTTTTTATCTGTCTCTATCTATCTCTCTCTCTCTCTCTCTCTCTCTCTCTCTGCTCCTGACGGAGGGGGTGTGAGCTGCCGCCTTCAACAGCTTTGTGCCGCGGTGCTTCGCATACTTAAAAGCCAAACAGCCCTATTGATTTGTTTGCTCCTTTGAAGAGGAAGATATGTTTGCATTCTTTTAATTGTGAGACTGAACTGTCATCTCTGTCTTGTCATGGAGCACAGTTTAAACTTTTGAAAAAGAGACAAATGTTTGTTTGCAGTGTTTGAATGACGTTCCTGTCTCTCTACAACCTCCTGTGTTTCTGTGCAAATCTGTGACCCAAGCATGACAATATAAAAATAACCATATAAACATATGGTTTCTACTTTGCGGATTTTCTTATTTCGCGGGTTGCTCTGGAGCGCAACCCCCGCGATGGAGGAGGGATTACTGTACTCCACTATGTGTTGGGATGAGAGGTTTGAATTGAAGGCTGACGTTTAATTCTGGTACTGAAAATCTAGAAGTGCTGGTAAAGTACCGTTTGATATTTGTTTTTTGTTTTTTGGGTACTTTTCTAGTATTGGTATACAGAATACATATCTGAATACTTGTCATTAATTCGTTTGTGTGTGCCGGACTTGTTCATGGTTTCATCTTGTCACCATTCCCGTTTGTGGTTTTCATGGACAGGATATCAAGGTGTAACCAAAGATGTAAGGGTGTCCAATTAGAGATGCTAATGGTAGAATTGTTGCTTTATTCAGATGTTGATGATGTCTTTTTTTGCCTCGTCTGACTGTGACCTTTGGTACACACACAAATGGGTTGTTGAAGGGTGTGAAGTGGGAGTGATGAGATTTGGCACCTCTAAGTCTGAGGTCTTGATTCTCTGTTGAAAAACAGTGAATCGCTCACTCCTGGTGGGCTGGGGGAATGGAGGGACAGTTGCACTTTGTGGAAGAGTTCTGGTATCTTGGGATATTCTTCATGAGTGATTAATACTAGAATTACCAGAGCCTACGAAAAAACTCGTAGATCCGTCCCACCTTAAATCGCTTCTTAAATCCTTTCGCACCTCTCCGCCATTGTCTTTTGTCATCTAAATGTACAAGCTGCAAGTAGCCGGCTATTCCATCCCCCCACTGACTTAGAACGTGCACGAATTTCTCCCAGCTCATGCCTTGATTGATTATATGGGAGTGAAGTGGAGTTTTAGAGTGTAAATAATAAATCGTTATTTGGAACACAAGCATTTCATTTGTGTTCCGTTCTACAATAATCTATTTAAACACATTTTTAAAACAGAAACTTTTTCATATTCTAGTAGTAAATGACAAAATGTAGGCATAAACTATATAATGTATGAAGCCTGAAGTCCAAATATCAAAGAAACACTTTCACGAAAGGTACAAATATAACGGAACAAGTGCGCTTTTATTCAAAAACACAACTCCAGAAAAAAAAAGTCGCCTTAGTGTGCGACATTTTCACTTACTTGCAACGACTGCTGCTGTGGCGCAACAGTATCAGTTGCTGACTGGCAATCAACCGGTCACGAGTTCGATCCTGCACGACTCCCTTTTGAGAAGTGAACTGCTCTTATTTTTACTATTTTAGAATAAAAAGATATATTTGATTTCAGTCTGTAACAGCCGGTGTAATTTATGATATTTGTAAAGGTTAGCTTTGTTTTTGTTTTTGTTTTATTCACTTTTCATTCTTCCTACCCCATCTGACACTGCTGTTTTCACATAAAGACGCGCTATAGCTCTGCAGTGTATCACAATACATACGACCGCGTGTTTTTTTTTTTCCCCCCAATCTTGCCAGTCCCCACACGTTGCTGTATGCTGTTTCTTTTGTACTCCAGGACATGCAGAGGAAAGCATAGTAAAGAGTATTAACTTCAGCACTATATGCAATCATCAGACACTCCCCATCTGACACTGCTGTTTTCACATAAGGACGCGCTATAGCTCACCCAAGGAGCACCCTTCCTACATTTACATGTGTACTTGTTGCAGTGTACACACCTCTCTGTGCTATGGTTTCTATTACACTGAGCAAGCACCTGTAATTCGCAGCTCTATTCATTATCTCAAAACACCACGCACATTCACAGTAATTCCCAGTTATGTCTACCACTCACACCCATGGCCACAACCATACAGAACTGATTCCACATCAGAGAATTTCCAGTTCCAGCATAAATTCACAAACGATCTGACGCTGTTCGTTTTCAATAATATTGCATTAGTGCGATGACGTTTTCACATATATTGTCTTTCTTTCAGGTGTGTAATAGAAACCACAGCATAGAGAGAAGTGAATACATTGTAACAGGTACACACGTTGTAAATGTAAGAAAGACGATCCTTGCGTGTGTGTGAACTGTTAAGGTTTGAATCTGATGATTGCATATAGCGCTGTCTTATTCAGTGCGCTTATTCAGTGCATGCAAGAACATGCAGTACCAGTTGCTGTGTGCTACAACATGCTGGTGGTGATCAACGCACATTTTAAAAAAAGAAAGAGACAAATATATGTGACGTTTTGAAGAAATCATTTTATGACGACGCGAATAGTACCAATCAGAAAACATAATCGCACTAGTACAATATTATTTGAAAACGAACAGCGTCAGATTGGGTGTGAATTTATACTGTGGCGCTGTTAGAGTCAGATCAGAAGCTGAATAAGCTCCTGTTCTGACTCTAAGTAAAAATGTATGAATTAATCAACAGAAATAACCGCGATCAACATTTTAAACTTAATGATTTACAGTGCATACCAATTTATAAATTTTTTGTCCATTTGAGGTTACAAAGAAAAAAAAACACTTCCTCCCCAGCGAGGAATCGAACTCGGGTCTGTAATGCACGGCAAGGCTGCTGTAGCGCTAAGTCAGCAAATCTTACTGCTACGCCACGGAAGGTGTTGTAGCATCGTTGAATCTTTTGTGAAAGTGTTTATTTGATGTTTGGACGTCAAGCTTCACAAATGCAATAGTTTATGCCACATTTTGTAACATTTATTACTAAAATGTTTCTGTTTTAACAATGTGTTTACACAGATTACTTTAGAAACGGAACACGCATGAAATGCGTGTGTTCCAAATAACGATCTATTATTTTCACTCTAAAACTCTAGCAGTTCAGTCACTCCCAGATAATCAAACAAGGCATGAGCTGGGAAAACTTAGTGAACGTTCTGCGACGGTGGGGGATGGAATAGCCGGCTGCTTACTGGCTTGTCTTAATCGGCTCATTTAGAAGACAAAAGAGAGGTGAGAATGGTTTTAAGGTGGGCCGGATCTACGAGTTTTTTCGTTGACTCTGGTAATTCTAGTGTTAAAGAAATGAACATAAGATTGACAGTTGGATTGGAGAGGAGACAGTTGTTCTGTGGGTGCTACCAGTCCATGGTAGTGATGTGGCAGCAGATTCTAATAACAAAAATCTAGGTTTCCCAGTTAATCTACTTCCCTGTCTTCACTTTGGATTATGAGCTGCAAGTAATGACCAAAAGAATGAGGTTGCAAGTAAGGATAAAACAAGAACTGGTATTTTGGTACAAATTGGTACCGAAGTTCGGAAAATGTAACAGTGCCTACTTTTTTTACAGTATTGGTAGTATCGAGAATGTTGGTACTGCACTCATTTGTGACTGCTAGTAGACAAATTACTCTGGAAGGCACAATAATATATGATGAAAACTACATATAAAAATCGCTCCCTATGGTGATGATACAGCACCTCAACACATATCGAAAAGGTCATGTGTAGAAATGTTTGTGTTTGCTCAGAAGAATTTTATTGTGCTAGTGTAGGAATCATGCTTGTTTAAAAAAAAAAAAAAAAAAAAAAGCAAAACACACCACACACTTTTCTCTCATTATGGGATCTAAAAAATGGATTTGCACATGTTTTCAGAGCAAAATAACTTTATTGATCAAATGAGGTGTAATAGCTTAACCTTGTGTTGTCACACATTTGTAAGAGGAGATGAAAAGGTAATGAGAGTGCCCAGCCCTGATAAATTAATGGAGTCTTCAAATTCATTCTCTTGATTGTAATAAGTACTTCTAAGGATGTCCATCAGTCCAAGCATATTTCCATTTACTAAGTGGAATATTCAGTTCACGGTTGTGCTGGGGTGTGACTTGCACGCATCCCCAGTTGCATGTATAGAATTATGGAATGTGGGAAGACTGAGCAGCTCATATTATTGCAAGAACAGAGAAATCAAATATATTTGAGCTGCCAAAGGACAAGGCACATCTTCTTATTAACCTCATTAGTGTTGCATTTTATTCTAAAAAGCATTGCTTTTTTTTTTTTTTTTTTTTTGCCATGAAAAATGACATTTTTATTAAATCTCAAAAGTATATTAATGATATAAATAATAGTAATGATGAATAAAAATAATATGAAATGAACAATAATAACAAAAATAACAGTACAAATACTACTAATAATGATGCCAAAACAGTATATAATCTCAAAATGAGTCCTTTGTCTGGTAAATCTTAAAGCACGGTGAAAGACACAATCCGTCGTCAGTCAGAACAATAATAGCGTGTTTCTTTTCGGATTTTCTTTCCAGATTTGTCCGTTTTTGAACAGCGCACTGCACAGCTATGAGTCTACGAATAAGAAGCTCTGGATTGATCCACGATGTGCTGGGTCGACCGCTTCTCTTTAGCAGTAGTATGGATGATGGATGTGCGGCAATGACTTGTTCTATAAGCTGGCATGTTAAGTTTGCATTAGATACAGTTTCGCCAGCTTTTTGTTTGTATAAGACTAACGCATTCTAAATGCACTGTCCCACCAGATGACAATATCTTTTTTGTAGTACAGTAATCCCTCCTCCATCGCGGGGGTTGCGTTCCAGAGCCACCCGCGAAATAAGAAAATCCGCGAAGTAGAAACCATATGTTTATATGGTTATTTTTAGATTGTCATGCTTGGGTCACAGGTTTGCGCAGAAACACAGGAGGTTGTAGAGAGACAGGAACGTTATTCAAACACTGCAAACAAACATTTGTCTCTTTTTCAAAAGTTTAAACTGTGCTCCATGACAAGACAGAGATGACAGTTCTGTCTCACAATTAAAAGAATGAAAACCTATTTTCCTCTTCAAAGGAGTGCGTGTCAGGAGCACAGAATGTCACATAGATAGAGAAAACAATCTCTAGCAAACAAATCAATAGGGCTGTTTGCTTTTAAGTATGCGAAGCACCGCGGCACAAAGCTGTTGAAGGCGGCAGCTCACACCCCCTCCGTCAGGAGCAGGGAGAGAGGGAGACAGAGTTTGTTTTTCAATCAAAAATCAATACGTGCCCTTCGAGCTTTTAAGTATGCGAAGCACTGTGCAGCATGTCGTTTCAGGAAGCAGCTGCACAAAAGATACCAACGTGAAGATAATCTTTCAGCATTTTTAGACGAGCGTCCGTATCGTCTAGGTGTGCGAACAGCCCCCCTGCTCAATCCCCATACGTCAGGATCAGAGAAAGTCTGCGCAAGAGAGAGATAGAGAAAAGTAAGCAATCTAGCTTCATCCATCTGCCAATAGCGTCCCTTGTATGAAATCAACTGGGCAAACCAACTGAGGAAGCATGTACCAGAAATTAAAAGACCCATTGTCCGCAGAAATCCGCGAACCAGCAAAAAATCCGCGATATATGTTTAAATATGCTTACATATAAAATCCGCGATGGAGTGAAGCCACGAAAGGCGAAGCGCGATATAGCGAGGGATCACTGTATTTCTTTTGTTGTTGCCTCCATTTAATGGGAAAGAAAGTCAATTCTTGATCCCCACGGTTTATGCCACCCATTGTGCTGTTGTAGTCAACCACAGCACAAGGCTTCATAACTTGCTTGTTGCCTTTTGCCTATATGGTGACTAGCTACATTATGTACAGTGCTAAGAAAGCAAAACATCTTTCTTGTCTTTCCATTTCAGTGTAAGCACTTTACCCTTTTGCTAAGCTACTAGCGCACCTCGCTGTAATTTAGCTGTGCCAAAATCTTCAGACAGGCCATGATGGTTGGGATGCAATGTTCCATATGCTTTAGTCTTTCTTTGTAGCAAGATGTCAAATAGCTCTGGCAAAGTATACAGATTGTCCATGGTTACACAGTAACCTTGATTCAGCAGAGCATCTATCAAAGTCGACACAAATGACGTAACAACTCTGTACTGATTGTATTTCGGATCAAGCGTTGTCCCTGTGTACAGAATTCCAAATGCATCCCATTTTAGATTTACAAAGCTCACAAATCTTGCTTTTTTTTTAACGCGATGTACTGTATCCATCACAGTCTGCCCTTTATAAGCCATGAGACTTTCATTGATGCTGACATCATGGTCCGAAATGTAAACAATCTGAAATTTTCCTACAATGGCCAGGAATATCTCCCAAATTTTCTTCAGATTGGGTGCTGGGTGGTTATTTTCATCAAAGTCTTCATTGTTGGTAAAGTTCAGATATTTCATAATTTGTGAAAACCTGCTCTCAGACATACAGTAATTTCTCCAATGAACAGCAGCACTAACAGCACTTTTACAGCCCGAGTGATTCTCTGTTCTAACACTTGCGCAAGATGCATCTGTACAGATGCCTGGGTGACACTCGAAACTAACGCTTTTAGCATGGTTTTCGCAGCCTGAGTAATACTCGGGTCTAATGCTAAGGAGGCTACTATGATGTGTACTGTGTTGAATAAAAATGTGTAATCACCAAAACATTCAGTTACCAGGACGATCAAAACGGCATACTTCATTGATAACTATTTATAACACTGAATATGTGTCAGTCATCTGGTTTTTGAAGGCAAACTAATGTTTAATAGTATAACCCATAAGCAAAGCACACATATATTTGCACAGTATGTTGGCCAATGCAATGCTGTAATGTGCAGCAACAACATTTGTCAGCAATAAAGTGATACCCTATAAATAGCTAGCAGGGGAAAGGATTTAGACAAAAATCACACACTAGTTTTCAAACTAGCTGTATCCGTCAGGGCAATGGAAGTATGCAG
This sequence comes from Erpetoichthys calabaricus, assembly GCF_900747795.2. Taxonomy (NCBI): domain Eukaryota; kingdom Metazoa; phylum Chordata; class Cladistia; order Polypteriformes; family Polypteridae; genus Erpetoichthys; species Erpetoichthys calabaricus. The sequence goes on from NC_041394.2 coordinate 201,933,536, forward strand.
AGCCAAATGTAGATAGATAGATAGATAGATACTTTATTAATCCAAATGTATTGCACCTGGGGAGATTCACATGAAGAATATTTCACATAAGTATTGTACGTACATCAAGTCATTCCCCCTCCTCAAGCAGTACACTAGGAAATAGCAACATGTTAGTGTTTGGAGTGAGTCTAATTGACCCTGCATGACCTTTCTGTCAGTGTTTTTCAATCCAAAGCAATATCTTTCTTTAGGTATTTGTGTATACATGCCTTTTCTGACTTTGGTCAAAAGTCACAGAATAATGACAGAATAGTTAGATAGATCAGTGTTTTTCTACCAGTGTGCCACAGCACAGTGGTATACTGTGAGAGCTACCCAGGTGTGCTGTGGAAATAATAGTGTAGCACACTTGGGTCTGAACCAGAGAGGGGGACAAGCTCCATTGATGGTCAAGACCTGTCTGAGGAGGATAGGTCCACCTGGAAAAAGCTGGCATTAAGGCAGTTCTGTGATCACAATGTCCATCTGCTCTGGGTTTGTGGTTGCTTGCGATTCTCACAGTGCAGGTAGATAGTGGGCATACAAGTTGCCTCTGTGGCAGAGAGAGGTGGGCAAAAGGGCGAAGTAGCATGGACATGCCATCAAAGTGCGCACTAAGTGCAGTATCTGCAAACTTTCTTTACCGGCTTCTCCACTTGTCCTGTCCCTTCAGGCAGGTGAGCAAATGTATGAGATGTGTGTTTGTGGTTAGTACGATAGTGGTGTGCATTGGGATAATAATAATAATAAAAATAATGGTTTTGGTTACAAAAGTTGGCAGAGGATTGTGCAATTTAGAGATGGGTATAGTATTAAAATTTGGGTGGCAGGTGCACCCGTTATTTTCCACATCTATAGGGCAAGTAATGTGAAGAATAAGGGGGAACATGAATGTCACAGACTGATGTTTTGGAGCACAGTAGAAATGGGAAATTTGTCATCAGATTGGGCATTGGAAAGAGCATAATTCATTTTACACTGGATTTGTCCTCTGGGTCTGATACTGGACAGCCCAAGATGTTCATTGGCACTATAAGGATCATGAGAGCATGATGTATGAGTGGATAGGTAGAAAGATAGATGGATACATATGAATGGCACTATATATTAGATAAGTGCTGCTTCAGCTTGCCCCCCCAGAAACTGCTCTGCCAGACAAATTTTTTTCACCATCTTGTAGTACAATAATTTGCATTTATCTGCAAAGGCATATGGGTGCTTTTAGAGCACAAAGAAACGCTGCCATATACCATGTTTAAAGTTATGAATGAATGCTTGCTAGAACAGTAATATATAACTAAAGATTAATATGAACATATTTTGTAGATATTAACTAATCTTTCAGAACAGTTTTATTTTTTTTTAACTCGCTATATACTGTATACTTTCATTTGATGCACAGAGCTAGGAAGAATTACAAGTTAAACATTGCAAGGCAGCAAAATACTGTTTCTTAAAGCGGCGAAACACTAATACACATGGAGAAAATAGAACAACAGGATGAGATAGCACAACACCATAACTTTAAATCGTTCCTCGCAGACGTTCTCAGTCATTAGTAAACTCAATGCACCTGCTAAACAAAAGTAAAAACTCAAACTGAAAATTAAATGGACTGTAATGCAATTTACACCGTATCTGATACGTGAACATTGAAGGCAAAATAAAAAAACTACTAAGGCTGCTGTTTTTATTCATGTTTGTAACGTTTTAGTAGTGCAGAGCATTTGAAATAGACAAATAAGTGCCTGCATGCTATGTGGACATTTCTTGGTCCCACTGACTGCACTTTGATCTACAGATTTACTCTGAGTAGTTTTTCAAAAAATCTTCTCTGGTGCAGTATCCTACAATTAGTTCCAATCATGGGTAGCTATTGGTTTGACATATAATGCCTAAAACAATTAGGTGTAATTAAAAATATTGAAGCCATCTTTATTAAGATATTGCTGCATTTGTAAAGGGTAAAAAAGTAAACGATTGTACAGACTCTGCTTGATACTGTGATGATCATGCTTTTCTGGGTTAGTCCACAGGTGCCAACTGTTATTTTATTCTGAATACTGCAACATAATCGATACCCTACCACTGCCCATTGAACACATTCAAAATAATAGGCAAGTCGAAGACAGACTTGTTTGGTCTCTTTCCTGTTTTACTTCTTTTGCTGTTCTTGCCCTGTCGCTGTCTTACTAACTGACCAGTATCCCTTCTTGATCCTTATTAGGACAGCAAGCCATTAAAGCAGCCGTGAAGAGGAGTTTTAATCACATGCTGATCACACTTGCACTAAATTATTAATATTTTTACTTTTTTTTTTTTTTTTTATTCAAGGTGTTTGTGCAAAGCATATGATAGATAGATAGATAGATAGATACCGTCTTTTTCCGAAAATAAGACACTGTCTTACTTTCTTTTTTGGTCCAAAATACGCACTAGGGCTTATTTTCGGGGGAGGACAAAAATAAAAGTATATTTATATATTTTTATTTAATATTTGAATTTCCCATCGGGATTAATAAAGTATCTATCTATCTATCTATCTATCTATCTATCTATCTATCTATCTATCTATCTATCTATTTATTTATTTTACACAGAATACAGAAATTAAAATTTATTCAATTACAGTCATGTCATCTTCTTCTGGAACATCGTCATAAATCAAGATTTACACCCCTGGAGTCTTCCACAATTCCCTTTTTGTACTCGACGGAATAGCTCTTTCGTTTTGTACTCATTTTAACTGCGGTTAAAAATTATTCACTTTATAAAAAATAAAATTACGTATGAGGAAATAATCAGACTTACAAGACTGAAATGAACAAACATTGTATCTGCACTGTCGCTCAATGTAGACTGCTGCCTTAACGAACAATTATTTATAGTGTGCGCCAACGACGCGTTCCGTCGCATTCCGCATATGCATGCCCCCCTCCACCCCCTCCCCACCTCATTCGACCATACTCTGCGATACGCGCGACGCAGTACAACACAGCAGAGCAGAGCGGACACAATATTTACGGTATGTATTCATGCTGCCTTATGTTGTATTTTTAAGATAAATTCCAAGAATTAATTTGAAACGAACTGTAGAGGTAAACAATGAATTTCTCGGAATATTTTATTTCAAACATTTCTCTGAAATACGAGTATTAGGGAAGCTAAACATACTTAATAAATCAACAGCATTTTTTAACGAATTCTTTTTTTCACATTATTTTAACTAGGGCTTATTTTCGGGGGAGGGCTTATATTACAAAAAGTTCCGAAAATCTCGATAGGGCTTATTTTCGGGGGATGTCTTATTTTCGGAAAAAGACGGTAGATAGATAGATAGATAGATACTTTATTAATCCCAAGGGGAAATTCATAAAACAGTAATGACAGTTTTGCATGGGTCCCATTTGTAACACTCGGCTAGTACTGCAAACATGTTGTGGTGCGTCTTGCTGCTGCAAGGATGAATGTGAGGAATTGGATGCAGAGTTTCCCAGGGAAAAGCATTTTTTATGAGGGTACATGACAGTTGATTTATAGGGGTGAGTGATAGTGCTGCAGTGCCCAACAGGCTGAGCAGTTTAAGTCTTGGTCACCCATTTCTCTGACGGTGGTGCAGATGCTTATGTTATATAGGGTGCACCAGTTTAACAGTTTAAACAACAGTTGCCCAAATTTTTCTTGTTTGAAGATTTGGGGTGGGTAACTCACTTATCTACTATCATGTTTTGCCTCTTGAATGCAACAACGCCCGCTGCCCCACCAGGACCAACAACCCCAATAACTGGTATATTATGTTTTACCATTACAGAGCTGTTCTGTGCTTCGCAAATTTTGCAGCAGTATATTTCTACAAGGGCGGCACGGTGGTGCAGTGGGTAGCGCTGCTGCCTCGCAGTTGGGAGACCTGGGTTCGCTTCCCGGGTCCTCCCTGCATGGAGTTTGCATGTTCTCCCCGTGTCTGCATGGGTTAGGGTTAGGGTTAGGCGCTCCGGTTTCCTCCCACAGTCCAAAGACATGCAGGTTAGGTGGATTGGCGATTCTAAATTGGCCCTAGTGTGTGCTTGGTGTGTGGGTGTGTTTGTGTGTGTCCTGCGGTGGGTTGGCACCCTGCCCAGGATTGGTTCCTGCCTTGTGCCCTGTGTTGGCTGGGATTGGCTCCAGCGGACCCCCGTGACCCTGTGTTCGGATTCAGCGGTTTGGAAAATGGATGGATGGATGGATATTTCTACAAACAGATATACAGTATTAATCAAAAACTGTAAAACTTATGTGCTGCACAAACTAATACAGCATGATATCTTGGTCAAAAGGTAATGTAAGGTGCAGTCATTTTTTCAGTCTCATTCTGACATTTCCCCATTCTTCGCTTCTGTGCCCTTGCCATGAGCAAACGTATTGGGCTATGCATTTTATCTGTAGTGATTCCTGCCTTCACTTAAAATATTACCTGAAATGCCCTTTTCCTGTGGAGTAATTTTGAGAAAGAAAATCATTAGCAGCAATTTTATTGAAGAAAAGCCTCAGATCTCATTGAATTTGGCATTGTGGGTGTCATTACAGTATCACAACCCAAGGGACCTCAAAATATTTAAACAATTACACTTGGAACAGCTTATCCCTTATCACCTATGGAATGCAAGAGAGGATCAATGACTTATGATATTGGAATAGCTGACGGTAATCTCAAAGGATTGATTGCGGTCTGCATCAGAAATAAGTCAATCAAGGATAAAGGCACTGTATTACCTGCAAGCAGCATAGGTGTAACCGTCAGATTCCCATGATGGATACTGTCTCAGTCCTGGCTGGACCTTGGAATCTGTCTGCATAAATTTTAAATGTGAGGACTGACAAATAATCTTGGTAGAATACCAAGTTAATAATTACCATAGCAATTCCAGTTGCATGGAATTTTATTTAATGAAGCTCATACCAATAAAACATCATTAAAAATGGTAAATGATAGCTGTAATCTGGAACATAATTGATCAATTAAATCAAAAAATCTTTATGCTGTTTTAACTTTAAAAAATAATTGTTGAATTTGCATTAAGTAATTTCTACAAAGCCCAGTAGGTATCAGGGAGGAAAAATAAAAATCTGTTTGGATGAAATAATATTTTTTTTCCCTGACTCTTATTTCAGTAGCTATTTATGTCTCAGTGGATTATTAATTTCTTAAAACAGATTAATAATTCTCTTCCAATCGGATTTTATTTTTGTTTTTGCCTGACACCTACGGGGCTCTGTAAATTTCCACGTGGATTTAACCAAAAGCCTGACTTTTGCCTGGATAAAATGTATTACAGAATGCAAAATGAAATATGCTAAGAAATTATTTTTTTTAAATCAATACTATAGTGTTTTTCCAGTCATAGAATAATTTTCTGTAGTAGTAGTCAACAGCACAAGGCTGTAAGGGTAAATGTTATTTTCAAGAAATATAAATATTTTTAGTTAAAATATAGTTCATAAAGTCTTAGCTTAAGTCGTACAATAGTATACACTGAATAGCACAGCCACTTCAGATCCAGTGTACTAGGTTCCAGAACCTGATAGTCTTTGTGGAGATTTACATGGTTGCTCTGTGTCTTTGTGCTTTTCTTTGGGGTAGTCCAGTTTTCCTCCCATATTCTCAAAACCTTGCAAGTTTGTTAAATGGCCCCCTTATGGGGGTATGTGTGTGTTGGTGGATTCTGCGATGTATTGGTACCCTGCCCATGCCCTATTCATGCATTGTGGCAAGTACTAACAGGATAGGCTGTTGCCTCCCTCTCCTCTGAATTATCAGTTTGAGAGTTACTATGACTATTTTTACCAGAGATACTCATGTAAGGCAAACCCTCAGATTTAACCAAAATGCCATGAAAAATGTGCCATCTACAGATAAGATGAATGTGAACATTGAAAAAGAAGTCTTTTCTGGATAGCATCATTAATTTTTAAAGAAACATGTAGCCTAACCGAATACTTATTTTACTGGTGTACTGTGGTAGGCTGCAACACATTTTTTTTTTAAACTAACTGTGTAAGCTAATCAAAAATACTGCATTATTTCACAGAAGTATTGCCTTTTTAAGATGTTGCCTTGTGCTATGTAACATCAGCACACGTGTGTGCTCTGGCCCTTTGGTGACAGCTAGTGAGGCACAAGTAAACCATTTAAGGGCATGCAATCAAGTGAAAAGAACAGAATAAAAGTTATAGGTATGCATTTAATCTTGTGTGTGCTGAGGCATATTTATTCCACCCAGGTTAACGTCCCAGGGTGGCAGTGATTATTGCAGCAATACTGAGTGTAATTCAAGAAGTAAATGGGGTCTGCCGGTCCTTTGCAGAGCACAATCACAGTGCCAAACAAAAAAGAGTGTGCCTTATGCAATTCAGTAACGGAAAGCTATAAATAAGTAGTTTACTTTTAGTCCAGCTGTTTGCTGTAGATAGTTTGAAAACTGTGTGATCTGGTGGCACAGCAGCTAGTGTTCATACTGCAAATCTTTGGGGGCTCGCTTTTGGGGATGGCAAAAAAGGGATAAATGTTATTTATTTTATCACACAAGAAACACTGTAAATTGGTCAGTTTAATGGTCAGTTTCAGGTTGATATATGGACTTTGGAATCAATAGCAAATGCTGATCAGCGAAATGTGTAGTTTTTAATACAAGAGAAGAAGTAGTGACACAAAAGTACCATACTGTTTGTAATGCATTACATTTTATAAGTTAATTATATACCATATGTAGCTACTTTTTTTTTTTTTTTTTTTTTTTACAAATATAGTAGAGCCTTGATTATCTGTGCTCCTATTAACGCAAGGTTTTGCATTGTCTGAGGCAAAATGGTCAGTGTAATGCCATTTTAATTCATAAAATCTCTTAACAGTACTTGTATCTACCTAATGTTCAATATACATTACACCTTCTGACATTTTTGATGCTAAAGCAACTGCAGAACATTGTGGCAAAGAAACGAGGAACCACTATAAAACAAAAATTTGAAGGACTTTTTTTTTTTTTAAACAATAACCTTTATTACAAAATGACATGTATAATAAATGAGGATACATAAAAATAAGTAAATGTGTATTTTTTTGTTTTCATATAAAATTTAAATTCACTAAGGTATGAGATGAGGCTTAAAAGCGATACTGTACCATATAAATTGGCAACATTTTAATATATATAGTATATCTGTAAGTTTAAATCCGAAATGGATGTGGCCATATGTTTTATCTGAGTTTTCGGCATTGGTCTACATTACCTCAGGTTATCAGTTTTACTCTAGTAAGTAATGTAACTAAGTTACTTTTAAAAGTAATGTTACCCAATACTGTTGGCACATGATGGGCTTTAATACTGTAGCAATTCCTCTGTGACTACCATGCATTCTGGGAGATGAGAAAGTGTAAGCTAGCTATACAAATGGGAACCATCTAGAGAAGAAAGAGAGAATGATGGCAGTGGCAAACATGAAGGAGTGTGGTGGCATAGTTGAGTGTTGTTTCACCTAAATGTAGGTGAGAGAGAAACAGAAGGGTGAGTGGTATCTTCTGGATCAGAAAAAAAGCAGAGAGCAATGTCACAAGAGAGCTGAAGGGGAAGAGACTGTTTCATCCACTGTGTTATAAAAGTCATCCTAACTGGAATGAGCAGCAGCTAGAGCAGATCTGTAAAGATGTTCCCCACGTCCAGAACTGTGGGGAAGACTGTGCATAGTTCAGTATGCTATTTCTTTAGAATCAGTTCCGTCCTGCACCATCCTTTCTTCTTTCACGTTTTGAACCTCTCACTATAATGAACTTTTATTTTCTTGTTGAACTGCATTTTCTGGCTCACATATTTTACTTTCCTTTAACTGCAAAGAAGTAGCTACAATACTGTACGTAAGCGTACTTTGTAATACTTTGAATGTGATTGTAGTACCGCAACTTGAGCCAAGCACCTATTTCAGCAGTCCTTCACATTAGCCCCACAGTCGTTTGTAAGAAATCACTCAGCTGCCAATTCATAGTGTGCATTGAAAGATTCTGGCAGTTTTTTTCCATGCTTTTTACTTTGAAGTGTCATGGAAATACCTGGTGTCCCCAGCTCTTGTATGAGGTCTCCCAAAATATGTATTCTATAGAGATTCTACTCTACTGTGAAGATTGTGCCTCAATTTAAATATTCTTTACATATACAGTCCAGCCTCTGATTAGGTATTTTATACACTTTGGTAACTGTTGGATTTTTTCGGTTATTAGGAAAACTTGGGCGCATAACAACAACAACAACATTTATTTATATAGCACATTTTCATACAAAAAGTAGCTCAAAGTGCTTTACATAATGAAGAGAAGAAAAATAAAAGACAAAATAAGAAATTAAAATAAGACAACATTAGTTAACATAGAAAGGAGTAAGGTCCGATGGCCAGGGTGGACAGAAAAAACATAAAAAAAACTCCAGAAGGCTGGAGAAAAAAATAAAATCTGTAGGGGTTCCAGGCTACGAGACCGCCCAGTCCCCTCTGGGCATTCTACCTAACATAAATGAAATAGTCCTCTTTGTAGTTCGGGTTTTTCACGGAGTCACTTGATGCCGATGGTCATACAGACTTCTGGCTTTTAATCCATCCATCATTGTTGGAATATCATGGTGCTTTGGGTAGATGGTGGTGGCGCACGCCACCACCAACAGGACACCGGAAAAGGAAACAGAAGAGAGAGTAGGGGTTAGTACAGATTTTGAATGAATAGTTATTATAATGATGGTGGTGGCGCACGAATGTAAACTCTATTATCTACATACCGTAAGTGGGGAAAAATAGTTAATCATAAGAAAATTGTTTCAGATACAATTCTGCCAGCGTGTATTGTACCGCTCTTCATTATTATTTTCTGTATAAAAATTTCAAGGCCTTTTCATTTGCACCAAGTGAATAATGTTAAAAAAAAAATTGAGCTCTGATTTGTTTACTGCAACTTTCTTCTCTTTCCTTTGTTGGATCCTCCTATATCTTCCAAGAAATTCTTCATATGTTGCATTAAGTATCTCTTTGATGTTCCTCCACTGGAACTTGACATTCTGACTCTCTTCTTCCTCTTGCAGTTTTCGGATGACCTGTAATCTGTTGGCAAGCACTGTCTTGAACTCTCTTCTCATCTTAGTGTCGTTAAGCAGGCTAAAGTTGTATCTTGTCTTTCTTCTGTCTTGTTCAGTTCACTATTTTCATTTATATTTCGCCTTCCATAATGTGCCATCACTTACTTTTATCTGGTGTTGTCTAGTTCTATCTTTGCATTAGCCTTCCACCATGATGTTGATGTCTCTGTTGTTCAGCTTTTCTACAATGGTCTGCAACTCCTGATAGAACTGCTTCTTAGGTTTTTCATTGCTGTCCTTGGTATGTGCCTAGTACAAAACAGCATTTCTCTTCAGTCTCTTCATCATGTCAATGGTCACTGTAAAGAATCTTGATTTTCATGGGGCTCATCCAGCAAGGCAAGCTTGTAGCATCTTTGCTGCCACTTGCGTTGCCTTCTCTGTCTCATACCATGTCCTGACATTCAAGGTGCCCATGGTTAAAAACTTTCCAGTTGACAAAAGGATAATCAATATTGCAGCTTCCTTCCTGGTTTTCACTGCAGCACGTCATAACGATTTCTTGGTGAAGACCCTTCCTCATCCAAGTCTGTTAATGTTTCTGTAGCTAGCAAATTTTTACAGGGTGGAGTTGCGTTCCCCCAGCCCAATCATTGGCCTTTTGCAGCTGGGCTTGGGACTCTTCTTGGTGGATTTATGCCCAGATCAGTTGACTTTTAATACATCATTTTAAATGTGGTTTTGCATACTTTTTCTGGTTTTAATGAACAAGGCATAGTTACAAGTCCTACCACTGTTTGTTTTATAACTAACCTATCCAGTTAAAGATTGCTTGGTTTGGGTACCTATCCTGGCTACACTATGGGCAAAGTTGACATTGCTCTCTGTCTACAACAGTGACAAAATGAATTGCTCTGTATATTAATTCAACAATAAAATGTGTTTAATGTTTCAGAATATCCATATTGACCATACATTTGTGTGGCTCAGCTCGTACTGCTTTGAAACAGAAGACATAATTATGGGGATGTGCTGTTAATGAGGCTGCTAAAACGGAATACTTATTTGCTGAGATGATTTTAGCAATTACTACATTTGTATCATTCCTTATGGTTTTGAAATCAAACTAAAGGTTAATTACTATAACAAATATGCCAAATGTAGTAGTAGTAGTAGTAGTAATAATATTTATTTGTATAGCACATTTTCATACAAAAAAGTAGCTCAAAGTGTAGTGAAAGCACAAATTGCACATATTTGGATTGCATGGGAGAGAACATAATGCAGAGGACAGTTATGAATAATTATTGTTGTCCAGTTCAGTGGCAAATTCTGGAATAAAACCCAGGCACAAGTAATAGCAAAGTCTGGTCAGTTATGTGAAGAAGTTTTAAAAAAATATAAAAAGAGGCAGTTTTGCTAGAATTCTGAAAAAAATAATTTCAAATTGGCAAGTTACATTTAATAGTAACAATAATTCATTTTATTCAGAAAGGTAGTCTTAAAGCAATGACAAATCTAAAAAGCATGGAAAACATTTGAACGTTTAATTTGTTAGAGGTATGGCTTGATAGTTAGATTTAACCTCAGTAAATTATCCAGGCCACAGGTCTTGGAGGTGTAGCTGCCGGCTGGGTAAGGGGTCGGCCGTTACAAAATAATCGCCAGACTCTTGTCTTCAGGTGGGGGCTTGGTGGCAGGGCGGGAGCAAATGGCCCTGCACTTAGTGCACAGGTGCAGGATCACCCATGACCATGATTGCTGCAGCTGTGTCATGTCCTTGTTTTAAAAGGGAAGTGCAAGTGCGAGGAAATAGGAAATGGAGGTTAAAAGGAGAAAGAGAGAAGAAGGTTGGAGGAAGAAGGAGCCAGTGCAAGCGAGCAAAACAGTGGGAGCAGTGACCGGCAGCGTTGTGGAGAGCCCCTGGAGAGGTGCGTGTGGCAATTGCTCAAGGGGCTGCTGTAGTGGGATCACTCCAGCTTAGCATCCTGGGGGAGCTGGAGTGATCAGGTGGCTGAATAAGCCCAGGAAGGCATTGGGAGTCAGAAGCTTGGAGTGAGAGCCCCATTGTGAGAGCCATGGCCTTTGAGGACCTGAGCCTAGATTCGGAGAGGGAGCCTTACCGTAGCCATGGGACGGCAGGGACCTGGACCTGTGGAAAGTCAACTATGTCTGTTGGCAGGGCGACTCCTCTGCTGCAAGGCCTGTATGGGATAAGCAGAGGAGCCAGCAGTTAAAGGAACAATGCACTGGGCTTTTACAAAAGGACAGTTTCCTTCCAGGTGGTTTTAACCTTGTTTTAATTAATTTATTTATGCTGGTTTTAATCTCCACCTCAGCTTTGTTTTAATTGGATTATTTATTTATTTGAGAACTGCGCACTGCACTTTTTGAATGCTTTTTTTTTTTTTTTTTAATAGTTTTAATAAAGGCACTGAGCACTTTGCACCTTCCCCTTTCTTTGTGTGTTGCCCTCATTTGCCAAGCTCATCCCTTGGAAACATTACACTGGTCAACAAGCATTTTGTTACTGGGATTCTTTCATCTGTACTTTTAACAAATTTCACTTGCTGACTCCAAATCTGAAAACCGTTTTCATCTAGCACGACCCATTTTTTAGTTATGATGTTCCAGGCCTTGGACAACTAGGGTGACTGGACAGTAAAGGAGATGCATTTCAGCATTTAAGAAATAAGTTTGGTCTCGAGAAAAGTGAAGCCAAAATTAAGGAAGGTGTTTTTGTTGGCCCTGAAATCCATGAACTGATGCTTGACGATGAGTTCAAAAGGAAACTGAAGCCAACTGAATCAGCACCCTCATTCGTGCAGGTTGTCCAGAATTTTCTTGACAGTCACAGAGCAGAGAATAATGCAGAGCTTGTGGAGAATATGCTGAAAGTATATTAGCTTACAGGAGGCAGAATGTCGCTGAAGACGCATTTTTTACATTCTCATCTCGACTTTTTTCCACCAAATCTAAGCGATGTCAGAGATGAGCATGGGGAAAGATTTCATCAAGATATAAATGTGATGGAAAACTGGTATCGGGGAAAATTCACTCCGAGCATGATGGGTGACTACTGTTGGTTCTTGCAAAGAGAGACGGATGTGCAGTACAAGCACAAAAGTGAGTGCCTCCAACATTTTTGGGCACGCTGACCTCACTTTTATATTGCGGTAAATTGACATAAATATGCTTTAACGCGTCTCTGATATTGTCTTCAGGTTTGTTTTCAGAATAAACACATCAAAACAATTTTGGTGGGACATAGTCCAAACTCCAGGTATTGTGTTGATATATTGATATTCAAAAGTGTCAAAACATCAATGATGTGCATTTCAAAATCCTGATGTGCTAGCTTAATTCCGATTTCATATATGAAATCAGTGTAAAAACCTTAAAGAGCTGCTCTGAAGTTCCCAGTGGCAAACAAAAAAAATATTTTTTTGTAGACCAGTGTTATCGGCGGAGGCAGGTTGAAGAGACTCCCAGTGGGATCTGGTAGTGTGGGGCCAACCTGCACCGTCACTGTAGATAATTAATTAAAATATTGCATATCTGTCAAAAATAAACAAAGTAAAGCTACTTTGCATCAACAGAGCATAATGACACTGTGATGTACTGTAAATCAGAGTTTTTCCTACTATATTCCTTGTCTCTTTTTAGCTTTGGCTAATATTAGCATCAACTTTCAAAGTGTGTATATGGTAGAAACAAAATGTAGATATAAAAACATATTACATACTTTTCCTGTACCACTGTTTAGTCCAGCGTTGCATAAATTTGCATTTTCACCCTAAATTAATTAATCTTTAGCAGATAATGCTGACCAAAAGAACAGTATGAAGAATTATGAACATTAAGAAGAATTATGCATAAAAAGGCACTATTGGCTCATTGCAGCCTTCCTCCTCTTTTCTTAGACTGTTTAAATAATTTACAAAATATCATTACATCATAATAAATTTATCTTGCAATGCTATTTTTTAAAACTGCCACTGAACCTGAAGACTGAAAAAGAAGTTTGTCCAAGTGTTTATGCATGTATATTGTTAAAACTGAGTTTAAAAGTTATCAAAAACATTATGGTCTCTTTCCATTCGTAACTAAACCTTATCTCATGCAAAGTCTGGAGCTTTCTGTGGTTTGAGACCGAATAGATTGATTTATTTCCTGAAAAGCTTTAAAAGAATTTCATGCAATATTATGCATATAACAATATTACTGTTTATAAAATGAGTCCTTAAACATGTGTCAAATAAAGCAACATTTTTGTACCAACATACTAATCCACACTATCATCGACATCATTTTCCAGTTCCTCCTCTACAATTCCTATGTGCTTCAAGACCAGTTGAGAGAAATGATCCATCCATGTGTCTTGTTTTTGGACCAGTTCTTCTGGGAAAAAAAAAACTCTGCATACCAAATATCTGACAACCTGTAATGGGCATTTTATTTTTTACAGCACATTTTCCTACCTTTAGTGCTTTTACTCTTAATGTCTCTGCAAAAAGCCTGAAATGTCTTTTTTATATGTTCTTCTTCTGTCCTTATATATCCTTTCTGTCTTGCATTTTTTTCTCCTTTTCTTAGGTATACAAAATATACTATTTGGAATGTTTTTTAGGCCATTATAGGTTCTAAAGCAGAATGTGGAAAGGATTTATTTGCCTCATTTCATTTTCAGTAGATAAGGTGAACATGTTTCATGAAATATTTGATGTTTGTAATAAAAGCCCACCTTTCAGTATCCCCTGTGATCCCTGGTATCTGTGCTCCAGACTATAGAGACTGTCATGGATAAATTATAAAAATGTTAGTCCAGAGGCCAGGACAGTGCTCAAGACTTTTTTTACCCCTTTGTTCAGATTATTTCCCAATTCTTTTAAGGACATTTCATTCTGCCTTGCATGCTCGATGTACTAGAGTGTCTGGAAAGGATTTCGGTAATGCAATTATGTAAACTGTTATGCCTTGTATGAAGATCATCATACTCACGTTATATCCTGGAAAAGGGTTCTTTTGATGACTTGATCTTTAATTGCCCTTTAATGCTCTTCATAAAATTTATACAAATGGATATTATACTTTAGGTTTCTCTTGTTGACTGCAGGTCACCCCTTAATAAGACTTGTAGTTAAATTTGCTGCAAAGCTGTTTGCTCAGTTCATTTTTTTTCCAATTGCATGCATTACTGAAAAGTTGATAATCCTTATGTGCATAGTTGCAGTTAATATATTCTCTAGTATCTTGCATGTAAACATTTGTTATACAGCATTTCACATGTGCAGAAGGACCTTATTAGCGCATTGTGTTACTCACCACTGTTTTCTGGAGTATGTGAAATTATGCTTAAATACAGTAATCCCTCCTCCATCGCAGGGGTTGCGTTCCAGAGCCACCCGCGAAATAAGAAAATTCGCGAAGTAGAAACCATATGTTTATATGGTTATTTTTATATTGTCATGCTTGGGTCACAGATTTGCGCAGAAACACAGGAGGTTGTAGAGAGACAGGAACATTATTCAAACACAGCAAACAAACATTTGTCTCTTTTTCAAAAGTTTAAACTGTGCTCCATGACAAGACAGAGATGACAGTTCCGTCTCACAATTAAAAGAATGCAAACATATTTTCCTCTTCAAAGGAGTGCGCGTCAGGAGCAGAGTCTGTCAGAAAGACAGAGGAAAGCAAACAAATCAATAGGGCTGTTTGCTTTTAAGTATGCGAAGCACCGAGGCACAAAGCTGTTGAAGGCGGCAGCTCACACCCCCTCCGTCAGGAGCAGGAAGAGAGAGAGAGAGAGAGAGAGAGAGAGACAGAGTTTGACAGAGAGAAAAACAAACCGTCAAAAATCAATACGTGCCCTTCGAGCTTTTTAGTATGCGAAGCACCGTGCAGCATGTCGCTTCAGGAAGCAGCTGCACAGAAGATAGCAACGTGAAGATAATCTTTCAGCATTTTTAGACGAGCGTCCGTATCGTCTAGGTGTGCGAACAGCCCCCCCAGCTCACACCCCCTACGCCAGGATCAGAGAAAGTCAGCGCAAGAGAGAGAAAAGTAAGTTGGATAGCTTCTCAGCCATCTGCCAATAGCGTCCCTTGTATGAAATCAACTGGGCAAACCAACTGAGGAAGCATGTACCAGAAATTAAAAGACCCATTGTCCTCAGAAATCCGCGAACCAGCAAAAATCCGCGATATATATTTAAATATGCTTACTTATAAAATCCGTGATAGATTGAAGCCGCGAAAGGCGAAGCGCGATATAGCGAGGGATCACTGTATAAGGAAAACCAAACACGGGGGTTGGCGAGCGAAGTGAGCAGGGAGCAAAGCCCCCTAGTGTGTGTGTATGTATGTATGTATGTATATATATATATATATATATATATATATATACAGTACTGTGCAAAAGTTTTAGGCAGGTGTGAAAAAATGAAGTAAACAAAGAATGCTTTCAGAAATATAAATAATGATTGTTTATTGTGGAACAGCCAATCTCTGCTACCAAGGTGAGGTTATGGAAGACAGTTTCAAGGCAAGATTGAGCACAGCAACAGGACACAAGGTAGTTATACTGATTTCAAAGCAGACTGGGGTTTCAAGATGTGCTGTTCAAGCTCTTTTGAAGAAGCACAAAGAAACGGGCAACGTTGAGGATCATAGACGCAGTATTCAGCCAAGGAAACTTAGTGCCGCAGATGAAAGACACATCAAGCTTATTACCATTCGAAATCAGAAGATGTCCAGCAGTGCCATCAGCTCAGAACTGGCAGAAACCAGTGGGACCCAGGTACACCCGTCTACTGTCCGGAGAAGTCTGGCCAAAAGTGGTCTTCATGGAAGAGTTGCAGCCAAAAAGCCACACCTCCGACGTGGAAACAAGGCCAAGCGACTCAAGTATGCACGAAAACATAGGAAATGGGGTGCAGAAAAATGGAAGCAGGTGCTCTGGACTGATGAGTCAAAATTTGAAATATTTGGCTGTAGCAGAAGGCAGTTATAATTATAAGTGTCTGCAGGCAACAGTGAAGCATGGTGGAGGTTCCTTGAACGTTTGGGGCTGAATTTCTGCAAATGGAGTTGGAGATTTGGTCAGGATTAATGGTGTTCTCAATGCTGAGAAATACAGACAGATACTTATCCATCAAGCAATACCATCAGGGAGGCATATGATTGGCCCCAAATTTATTCTGCAGCAGGACAACAACCCCAAACATACAGCCAAAGTCATTCAGAACTATCTTCAGCGTAAAGAAGAACAAGAAGTCCTGGAAGTGATGGTATGGCCCCCACAGAGCCCAGATCTCAACATCATCGAGTGTGTCTGGGATTACATGAAGAGACAGAAGGATGTGAGGAAACCTACATCCACAGAAGATCTGTGGTTAATTCTCCAAGATGTTTGGAACAACCTACCAGCCGAGTTCCTTCAAAATCTGTGTGCAAGTGTACCTAGAGGAATTGATGCTGTTTTGAAGGCAAAGGGTGGTCACACCAAATATTGATGTGATTTAGATTTCTCTTTTGTTCATTCACTGCATTTTGTTGTTTGATGAAAATAAATGATTAACACTTCCATTTTTGAAAGCATTCTTTGTTTACAGCATTTTTTTTCACACCTGCCTAAAACTTTTGCACAGTACTATGTATATATAATATATATATATATATATATATATATATATATATATATAAATAACAAGAATCAATTTCTTTGGTGGTGATTTCTGTAGCATTTGCATCTGCTAATTACAGGGGGTTCAAATGCTAGCTACAAAATTAATATGTAGGACATAGTGATTCATTTTCCAAGATCAAAGGGACATGATCAAAGTTATCAATAGCATCATACTTGCAAGATTTGATAGTGGGTAATAAATTATTATTGGGAAAGAAATGATCGATTCTTGAGTAACTATGATGAGGGATATTCTTGAGTTTGGATTTAAGAATCTCCATGGGCCTGATAAGTTATGATCCATTACAAACTGTGTGATTCTTTTTGCAGTATTAGATGTTATCACCACTGTAGTTAAAGACCTATCCAGGTCTAGAGTAATGCCGTAATCAATCAGCCACTGATCTAAATTGTCCGATTTCCACTCCAAATTACTCTTGGTTAGTGGCAAGTTGGCTGATCACAAAAAAATGATTTTTTCAGCATCTGTTTTTCTACAGTTTACACTAATTAAGTCATAGTGCTCATTTATGCAAAGTATTACAGTACTTGAGAAAGTGCACAGGTTGTTTTTTTACTGGAACGCTTACTATATATGGAAAAAATTTAGACTTTAGTAGAAAGGGTGCTTAGGTCAGTGTGGGGGTCTGGCTGTACTTGTTAGATCTGAACTGAACATCAAAGCAATGCCCATTGAATTTCCATTGAGGTGTCTCAGTACAATTTGCCGGCACGCAGGGACCGAGTATATTCGGCGACATATATTCATTGAGTGCTGCAACTGGCTATAGTCGCTTCACAGAGCAATTTGCCAGCACGTCGGAGCTGGATCAGTCTGAGCCGTATATTCATTGAGCAGCCAGCTCATGACCACTGCCGGCCCCAGCACCACTGCAGCATCACTGTCCCTGGGATTCAGCCGCTGCACTAGACTAATTTGCAGGCATCAGCATTGGCCTCTGTTCTTGTGTGCAGCCAGTTCAAGTGCAGTTGGCTCCGTGATTTACTGAATTTCATCAATGCCGTCAGTTGCACCTTGTACCTATAATAGATTGTTGCAGTAGTGTTTTATGGGCAGTATGTAAAATGATCAGTGTTGCAGTAATTGTGATGCTCTTTGCATGAAAAAAAATGTGTTCTGTTAAAATTTCACATTTTCTTTGTGAATTGTGACGTTTACTTAAAAAGTGCAGCAAAAGAGTATTTGGCGTCCAGGGGTGCATTAACCCCAAAGTATGTGATGGTTTAAGGGTTAAAATACCAGGGATAACACTTTACTATAGAACATAGAGCTTCTACACAGTTGGTTATTAAGGGGAATTAGTGGAAAAAATTTACAAGGTTAAAGAAAAAAAAACTGGTATCGGAATTGGCTGATTCTGGTGAAATGAAATTTGTGATCAGCCCTAAAAGAACTCGATCTGAGAATATGTAGAAGATGTATTTACTTTTCTATACTCTGTATGATTGTAAACTATTCTGAACATTACAAAATAACTTCTCTCCCTCCTGAGACATTTAAACGTTGCATTCATTAAACCTAAATGAATTGTTGTGTGGATTTCAACATTGTTTTCTAGAAATTTTTAGACCAAGCTAAGTCACAGTTGTCTCTGTGATTTCAGGAAACCACGTCCTGTATCTCAGTTGGTTTCACAGCAAGTAACCCAGCAGTTTGCACCTCCTACACAGCCAAAGAAAGAGAAAAAAGACAAAGCAGAAAAGGAAAAAAGTGAGAAGGAAACTGCACTCAAAAAGAACAGTCACAAGAAAACAAGGTAAGCTCTTTAAAGTCATTTGTTGATCTTTAATATTTTCATTTGTAAAATATTTTTAAATTTGTAATTTGCTTTATAATTAATAGTTTGGAAGGATTTAGACTATCATATCAAAATCATAGACAATTTACACTAAATAAAGTGGTCAGGATTTTTTTTTTTCTCCACAAGACATCACAAGAAAATTATGTAATTTTAGCGTCTTCAGAAAGTGTTCAAATCCCTTCACTTTCTGTCCATTTTATTGTGTTTTCAATTTAATTTCAAATAGCCAAATTTGTCATTTTTTTGCCCATCAATCTACACTCAGTAACCTAAAATGACAAAGTGAAAACATGTTTTTTGGAAGGTTTGCAAATTCATTAAAAATTAAAAACTGAAATCTCTCATTTATATAAGTATCGAGACCCTGTGGCAGTCCAAACTGTGGTCATTTGCATTCAGGTTGCTTTAATTTTCCTTGAGATAGTTCTAGAACTTGATTGGAGTCCACCTGTGGCAATCTGGATATAGTTTAGAAAGGGACAAACCTGTGTATATAAGGTCCAACAATTCACACTGCATTTCAGGACAAAAACGAAGCCATAAATTCCAAGGAACTGTCGTGAGGCACAGATCAGGACAAGAGTATAGTAGCATTTTTATTGCCATCATTGTTTCCAGGATTACAAAGAACTCAATAATTGTGAAACTCAGGAAGTTTGGAGCCACCAGGAATCTCCCTAGAGTTGACCATGTGACCAAACTGAGTACCTGGGCAAGAAAGCCTTGGTCAAGGAGGTGATGCATGGTGGTGGCAGCATCATGCTATAGGTGTGCTTTTCAGGGACAGGGGGATTCAGAATTTACGGAAGGATGAATGCAGCCAAATATAAAGAGGTAATTGAAAGAAAGCATGTTCCAGAATGCAAGCAACCTTAGACTGAGGCAACAGGTCAGCTTTAAGCATTTCAGTGATCCAAAACGTACAGCCAAGACAACAATGGAGTGGCTTCATGAAAATTCTATGACTGTCCTTCAGTAGCCTAGCCAAAGCCCAGATTTAATCCACATAGAACATCTGTGGAAGATGGCAGTTTACACATGCTGCCCATCCAGTCTCATGGAGCTTGAGGTCTACCAGGAGCAATGGAATAAACTACCAAAATCCAGGTAAGTAAAGCTTACGGAGACTTACAACTTCAAGTCTTCTTGGATAATTGCTGCCAAAAGGGTTTCAATGAAGTACTGAGTTAATGTTCTGAGTACTTACATAAAGAAAAGATTTCAGTTTTTGATTATTAATTAATTTCCTTTCTGAAAATAGGTTTTCATTTTGTCATTATGTGTTTTTGAATGTAGATTGACGGAAGAAAATGGTACATTTATCAATTTAAAGTTAAATTTAGAATACAATAAAGTTATGCAGAAATTGAAGGGGTCTGAATGCTTTCTGAATCTATTGTACTGGTAATTTGCTTTAATCCCTCAACTGAAAGACCCAAGGTTATTGTGGCACATTAAATATGACATTGTTTGTTATTGTACTTTACTATAATTATGTTACTTAGTGAAAGATGCTCCTTATAAACCTTTAGTAAGCATTTTCTAGTAGTCACCTGAATTTGTGAAATATACAGTGCATCTGGAAAGTATTCACAGCGCATCACTTTTTCCACGTTTTGTTATGTTACAGCCTTATTCCAAAATGGATTAAATTCATTTTTTTCCTCAGAATTCTACACACAACACCCCATAATGACAACATTAAGAACATTTACTTGAGGTTTTTGTAAATTTATTAAAAATAAAAAAACTGAGAAATCACATGTACATAAGTATTCACAGCCTTTGCTCAATACTTTGTCAATGCACCTTTGGCAGCAATTACAGCCTCAAGTCTTTTTGAATATGATGCCACAAGCTTGGCACACCTATCCTTGGCCAGTTTCGCCCATTCCTCTTTGCAGCACCTCTCAAGCTCCATCAGGTTGGATGGGAAGCGTCGGTGCACAGCCATTTTAAGATCTCTCCAGAGATGTTCAATCGGATTCAAGTCTGGGCTCTAGCTGGGCCACTCAAGGACATTCACAGAGTTGTCCTGAAGCCACTCCTTTGATATCTTGGCTGTGTGCTTAGGGTCGTTGTCCTGCTGAAAGATGAACCGTCGCCCCAGTCTGAGGTCAAGAGCGCTCTGGAGCAGGTTTTCATCCAGGATGTCTCTGTACATTGCTGCAGTCATCTTTCCCTTTATCCTGACTAGTCTCCCAGTCCCTGCCGCTGAAAGACATCCCCACAGCATGATGCTGCCACCAACATGCTTCACTGTAGGGATGGTATTGGCCTGGTGATGAGCGTTGCCTGGTTTCCTCCAAACATGACGCCTGGCATTTACACCAAAGAGTTCAATCTTTATCTCATCAGACCAGAGAATTTTCTTTCTCATGGTCTGAGAGTCCTTCAGGTGTCTTTTGGCAAACTCCTGCCATGTACCTTTTACTTAGTAGTGACTTCCGTCTGGCCACTCTACCATACAGGCCTGATTGGTGGATTGCTGCAGAGATGGTTGTCCTTCTGGAAGGTTCTCCTCTTTCCACAGAGGATCTCTGGAGCTCAGACAGAGTGGCCATCGGGTTCTTGGTCACCTCCCTGACTAAGGCCCTTCTCCCCCGATCGCTCAGTTTAGATGGCCGGCCAGCACTAGGAAGAGTCCTGGAGGTTTTGAACTTCTTCCACTTACGGATGATGGAGGCCACTGTGCTCATTGGGACCTTCAAAGCAGCAGAAATTTTTCTGTAACCTTCCCCAGATTTGTGCCTCGAGATAATCCTGTCTTGGAGGTCTACAGACAGACATGAACTATCAATTGTGGAACCTTATATAGACAGGTGTGTGCCTTTCCAAATCATGTCCAATCAACTGTATTTACCACAGGTGGACTCCAATTAAGCTGCAGAAACATCTCAAGAATGATCAGGGGAAACAGGATGTACCTGAGCTCAATTTTGAGCTTCATGGCAAAGGCTGTGAATACTTACAGTATGTACATGTGCTTTCTCAATT
Source organism: Erpetoichthys calabaricus (assembly GCF_900747795.2). NCBI lineage: Eukaryota > Metazoa > Chordata > Cladistia > Polypteriformes > Polypteridae > Erpetoichthys > Erpetoichthys calabaricus. The sequence goes on from NC_041394.2 coordinate 201,955,149, forward strand.
TTTTTATTTTTAATAAATTTGCAAAAATCTCAAGAGAACTTTTTTCACGTTCTCTTTATGGGGTGTTGTGTGTAGAATTCTGAGGAAAAAAAATGAATTTAATCCATTTTGGAATAAGGCTGTAACATAACAAAATGTGGAAGAAGTGATGTGCTGAGAATACTTTCCGGATGCACTGTATCTAATGATTAGAAAGTTGCTAGTGTGAATTTAATCCACACTAAAGGGAGACAATGGAAATCTGTTACAGACTAAAATGCCAGAAATGGGGAACATACAGACTCCACTTTAGGTGTGGGAATCAAATCTAGAACACTGAATCTGGGAAGCAGAACGTCTTCCCACAGTGCTACCGTGCATCTACTAAAACGTGAATTTGCCTGTAAAATATGCTGACTAAAGGCATTTTATGCATTTATTTTAGAAGTAAAACAGACATTTTGGTAGGGCTTCTTACAAAATTCAGTAATTTAATTAATTTCAGAGAGACTTTGTGGCTAGTCCTAAGGATTTTTTGTTTGGTCTTGGACTATTGAAATACCAGTTATACTATTTGTTTTTTTTTTATTAAAAACTAATAACAAATTCTGTTGAGTGCAGTCTTCCATAATAATTCTAAAATACCTAGTTCATCACCGTACATTGTATTCTTATCAGTGAAGGTTATAAGGGACCTATGAGTGGACTGTTGCTGTAATTTCTGTTAATGACATTGATTGTGATATAGTTAGCAAAACTGTGCGTTTTGTAAGGATACAAAATGCTTAGAAAGCAGAATGTTAATGGAGCATTCCTTACATAATGAATTGTGGAGATATGAAACAAAGTAACAGATAGCGGTAGTTGTGTTTTAGTGATTGTGTTGTAGAAAAAGTAAGTGAACCCCTGGATTTATTAACTAACTCTTTCTTTGACAGCAGTAAACTCTTAACAAACATTTCTGGTAGCTGCAGATCAGACATCCATAACGTTCAGGAGGAATTTTGGTCCCTTCTTCTTTTCAGAACTACTCCAGCTCAGCCATATTCTTAGGATGTTTAATGTGAACAACTCTCTTCAGGTCATTCCATGTCCTCTCTGTAGAGTTTAGGTGTAACCTCTGACTATGGGCCATTCCAAAAGGCTGCTTTTTCTTTCTTGAAGCCATTTTGTACTAGATTTATTTTGATGTATAGGACCATTGTCCTGCTGCTTTACACAGTTTCTACTAAGCTTCAGCTGGCAGACAGCTACCCTGACATGGTCCTTTAGGATACCTTGGTAAACTTGGAAATTAATTTTACCCTTGTAATGGCAAGATGTCCAGGCTTGAGGTCCCAGATCACTGTGCTCCCCCACCATATTTCACTATTGGGATCTTATTTTCATTTTGGTATGCAGTGCTCATTTTATACCATGCATACTACTGTATTTTTTCTGAACAATTAGCCTTAACTGCTGTCTTTCCTGAGCAATTTAGTTATCAGTCCACAAAACATTTTCACAATATTTTTATGTACTGTAATACTTGTGGACCTGGTAAACGTCAGGTATGCAGCAGTGTGTTTTTTGGGAGAGCAGTAGTAGGCTTTTGTACCATGTTAGCCATTATGGATGCAATGAGAAGTCGAGCAAAATGGTACCTTTTATTGGCTAACTAAAAAGATTGCAATATGCAAACTTTCAAGGCAGCTCAGACCCCTTATTAATACTTTATTAGGTTCAACTGCTTGTTAACACAAATATCTAATCACCCTATCACATGGCAGCAACTGAATGCATTTAGGCATGAAGACATTGCCAAGACAACCAGCTGAAGTTCAAACCAAACATCAGAATGGGAAAGAAAGGTGATTTAAGTGACTTTTTGAATGTGATATGGTTGTTGGTGCCAGACAGGTCTGAGTATTTCAGAAACTGCTGATCTACTGGGACTTTCACGCACAACCATCTCTAGGGTTTACAGGGAATGGTTCCAAAAAGGGAAAATATCCAGTAAGCGGCAGTTCTCTGGGCGACAATGCCTTGTTAATGCCAGAGATTAGAGAAGAATGGCCAGACTGGTTCAAGCTGATAGAAAGGCAACAGTAACTCAAATAACCACTCATTACAACCAAGGTATGCGGAAGAGCGTCTCTGAATGCACAACATGTTGAATCTTGAAGTGGATGGGCTACAGAAGCAGGAGATCGCACAGGGTGCCACTCCTGTCAGCTAAGAACAGGCAACGGAGGCTACAATGCACATGGGCTCACCAGAATTGGACAATAGAAGATTGGATAAACGTTGCCTGGTCTGATGAGTCTTGATTTTTGCTGCGACGTTCAGATGATAAGGTCAGAACTTGGCATCAATAACATGAAAGCATGGATCCGTCCTGCCTTGTATCAAGGGTTCAGGCTGGTGGTGGTGTAATGATGTGGGGAATATTTTCTTGGCACAGTTTGGGCCCCTTAGTACCAACTGAGCATTGTTTCAATGTCACAGCCTACCAGAGTATTGTTGCTGACCGTTTTCCATTCTGTTATAGTGTGTAAAATAGGAGACATTAGACAGTGGAGCTTTTCTTCTGTTTGAAATATCTACAGAATCTGTGCTGCCTGTCTGAACTGGCACTGTATGAAGGGTTATTAGCTGTATTTTGTTTAGCCGTAGTTTTGACCCTTATTTTTTTCTTGTTTCCATTCTGTTTTAGTACGTTGAACATGATACATCAGACAGATGAGCTTCTCTTCTATTTGAGGTTCTGTATTTCTCATTGCTATATTTTATGTGTTGTACTTCTAGGTGAATGCTCATTGGTTCTCAACTCAACCAGTTTAATTTTATCTTAGCCAGTCGCAGACTAGTTGGTCTCAGTTTTTGGGTGTGTCACATTAGAAGATTTGCTTCATCCTAGCATGTGGCCAACTGCCTCTGATTGGCTAAGATTATGTAAATGAAAGCTACAAATGAAAATCGCTGGAAAAGTAATCTAATGTGACATAGCCTTAATGTGAAACTGTAAGATTGAAGAGATTGAATACTGAAAGTGCTCCCTGGCACACTGTTACAGAATTTGTCTTGGCTGATAGTGCTTGTGATGACAAAGATTTAATTTGAAGCATGCTGATCATACTCGGCAGCTTAGTCAATATTCTTCTCTGATGTTGCCTCCACAACATCCACAGTAGACTCCTGTTCTCATGCTACTACTTCAGTATAGTACTATATAAAACAGCTCACATGAACTACAGGCTGATAGAATGTGTAGAAAAGTGCACAGCAAATGATTTGGGCCTCCTCAGTAAATAAATTTGCTTCTGTCCTTGTGTATATGGCTTCTTTGTTAGCAGCCCAACACACATTCCTGTTTTTGTCCACCCAAGGTGGAACACCAGAACTTGCACACTTTTTTAAACACCAGAGACTTGAAAACTGTACTCTTTCTGGATTTGCTAATACATAGATGACAGGTTGTAGAATATTTCAGCCTAATCTATTTCCAGCTGTGTTCCTTCTCTTGTGCATCACTTATACACTTCTATAAGGGACGTATCTCAATTGTGTATATGTAGTCTGACTTTTACAGCGGTGAATAGTTACTTAATTGACAAATGTGATGTGTATATCAAACACCATCTTGAGACACAAGATGACTTGCAAGTATAATTGCTGTCAGAGCACTTTAGGAGAAAGATAAGTGATTGATTTGTGCAGTAATGTTATTTGAGCTGAGGCATTATGTGCTCAGTGTTTGAGGGGCCACAACACTGGGTTGTGATTTTCCTTGGATGACTGGGGAACTGTTAGGAAATTTTTAGAAGACACCCACAGGTATTATGGTGTCTTGGGAACACCCAGTGAACAATTTTGTTAAAGTTAGTTGAAATCTTACTTCAAGAAAAGGTTGTTTCACATCTTTGGTGTGATAAGTGGATCATCACCTTAAACACATTAATGGTATCTGCAAGCTATAGTCAAATAGTTTTTGGTATTATCATACTGACAACCCTCACTTGTAGTTACCTAGTATGAAGGAAAACCTCAAGCTAAAGGATGCTTTACCTGTAAATCTGAGATAATTGTCCATGTATAGCAGTACAGTATGTGAGGTGTACTAGAGAGCTAGATTTATTGAAGTCTTATTAGGGATGCTTAAGAGAATGCCCACATATGATTCAGAAAGTATCCATGTTGTTTTCAGCAAGGATTAGGAAATATTGACCTTGACTGAATATTTTCTATAACTGGGAAGAACATTTTGTGAAGTTTCTGATTCTGGAATAGATGTCTTCCTAATAGGTTCTTCATGCATTGCTTCCTAATAGCCGATGGCTTCACTTCTGTGACTGAGCCCATTACATAGAGTGGGGTGGGCCTCAGTGGTAAGACTGCAGTGGTTCACAATATGTGCTTGATGTACAGTATTTGAAGTGTGAAGTACAGTTGGATTAAATGAGGTTCCTCCGTCAGGTTGTGGGACGTGTTCTGCATGGTATGATAAAGCTTTCAACATTGCAGGACCATTGTAGAAGAGAACTGCACCTGCTCCAGATCAGAGGGACCATCTGAGGTAGTGTAATCTAATGAAGATTTACCGTGGTTACCTCCTTCAGGAGATGTACTGGCAATTTCTTAAGAGGAAGTGGAAAAATTGAAGTCTGTTGCTCAGTTCTGCTAAGCCTTCTTTCAATTTTTGATTTAATAAATTTACTAATACATTTTCGTCTATGCATTATGTTGAATTTGAGATCTTCATAGGAATTCTGAAACTATTCAGAGCTTTAAGGCACTAGATTAGTCAGATGTTAAATATGGCAAAGCATCAGGCTGCATTTGTGGCTACAAGACAAGTCACCAGAAGTCATAATTACACAATAAGAGTGTGTTTGAAATATGCAGTTAAGTTGATAGTGATATTGACTTTAGTCTACATGGTGTTATTGAATTAAGCTGTACTAAATATTCTTAAAAATGATAATGGAGATCTACACAAAAATGTATGTTTTTGACATTGCCATGCAGCTCATTTCCTCTTATAAACATGTTTGCTTTCTATATGAATAGGCCAAGATTAAAAAACGTGGACAGAAGCAGTGCTCAACATTTGGAAGTGACAGTAGGAGACCTGACTGTTATTATCACAGACTTTAAGGAGAAAACAAAGTCCACACCTGCTTCCAGTGCTACGTCTGCTGATCAGCACAGCCAGAGTGGCTCCAGTTCCGACAACACAGAACGAGCAATGTCCAGGTCATCATCTCCTCGGGGAGAAGGATCATCAGTAAATGGAGAATCCCACTAAACATGCCACTTAACTTTCATTAGTCAGTTTTGGTCATCACAATGTAAAATGTATGCCAAGATATATCGCCAGAAGTTGAAATTTAGCCAAGAAAACAGGATACACCATATTTTCATGACATGCGGGAATAGTAGTGCATACAGTCTTAAAGCCTTTTTATGCACTGGAGAGCTTAAGCTTCCAAAAGAGTGTAACTTTGTACTTTAAGATGTGGTATCAATTTTTTTCACCCTTGATGTGTATGGAATACGATGTAAAAAGCTCTTGATGTTTCCAGAAGTAGACCACTCTTTAAGTGTCATGTAAATGTGGTAGTATTTTTCTTTGAATCAGTGTTATAATATCACTATTCAGTTTTACCTTTTTGCTTTGTAACCCAGTTTCCCACCTGGCATGAAATGCATACAAATCTAGGAAAAAAAGTGAAAGACTGTCTAACATGCATACCATTTTAAAACATACAATGTATAGCAACCAGATGTATATGCACAATGCCATTAGTATGTGAAGTAATAGCAGCAGGTTATTTATGTGCACAATGGCATTATAATATGATCTAAACATAATAGCTGCAGATCCTGTACGTAGTCATTTTTATTACACCGGCTGGCACTTGGTGTGGTTAAACCAGAGCCTGTTCAATGAAGTTGAAACGCAAAATGAAAAAAACGAGTGTATGTATATCAATTTTATAATTGTTTTACAGCACACATGCCCCTTTGTGTTGCTGCTTTTAATGAGCAGTCTTATTGTATGTAAATGAACACCTCACATAACGCATATTGTTTTAATGTCAATACAAAGGTTTATAAGTAAAAGAATGTTTAGAGATTGGTTTATATCTTGATCTTCTTCCCACTCATTTTATATTATAAATGTTAGTTTGTTGTTCCTTACAGTGATTTATATCGCAGATATCACACAATTCAATTAAAACTATAGACAACTTAGTAAAAATGCATCTTAAACATGAAATTGCTATGGTGTCTAAGTTATTCTTCAAGCATACATTTGATTCCTTAAATATTTTGTCAGGTTCAATATTTTGCAGAACACTGAGAATATTTTAATGTTTGTTTCTTTATTACTTATTGCTTAAAATGTCAACTTGAACTATGTGTGTTACATGTATTGTCATTTCTGCCGAATTTCTAATATTTTTGGCCTAATTAAGGAGTTTTTGTTTTGACTTATTATTCAGTTATATTCAATTGTTAAACTTCTAAAGGACCACGGCACCTTTTTTGTTGAATTTGTGAAAAGTTTAAATTCATAAATGAAGAGCTACTTTAAATTTTCACATTTAATCAAGTTTTTTTTTTTTTTTTTTTTTTTTTTTATGCAAAACATTTAATCCCAGAATTTTGTTAATGATGTTTGTCATGACTTGTTGCATTTGGTGGCATGCTTTTGCTAGTCTCAAACCTTATTATTGTATTTTACCATTACTTGGTGGAAAAAGTGGTGCTACTGCTGTGTCTTTATGTGACGAACACTTAAGCCTAAAATATTTTAAAATATATACATAAAAAAAATCTGGTAAAATCACTAAATGTTTCAAAGAAATCTTAAGATCACAAAGCAAAATGGCACAAGAAGGCATGTGAAAAATTTAATGAAATCCACCATTTTTGTTGCTTTATTGCATAAAGGCAATCTGTAAACAATTTCCAGCAGCACTTGGTTACTGTTTATTTTGATGAAGTTATAAGCACTGATATTCTTTCTTTAGGAAACGTGAGTAGAGAACTCTAGTTCTGTTTTACATCTCCTTCTAGCTGAGTTTGAGAAATCTGTTCATTTCCTTTAAACTGCAAATGCTTCAACCAGAATGGCCAATTCACGTAAATGTAATTTACACCCATCTCCACAATGTATGTGTTGTACTAGTGAAATTTTCTGGTTTACAGTTTAGTTTCTATCAAGGGCCCCTCTTCCTTTGTCCAGGCATAAGGAGGTTATATCACTTTTATAATTGTATCAGAATTTACAGTGGTGGGTTATGTCATAGTGGGAAAAAATAGATCCAGTTTTTTAATGAGGCTAGTCATTGTGTGGCTTGATCCTTAGGACAGACATAGTTTCAGCATTATCTGCCTATGCTGGTGACTGACTATGAGTAAGTTGGGAAAATACAGAGTGGCCATCTGACTGCTGATTTTTTTTTTTTTTTTTGCTGCTGGGTGTGTTAACACTGAATGTGGGTTTAGATCAGATCGTTTCAATTAAATCATAATTTGATCCACCTCTTTTGTGAGCAGTCTTGACTACTGTGCTTTATACTCGAAAGCCTTGACTCAGAGTCACTGCAGGTTATGTCTAGTATATAGATATTTGGGACACTCAAACTTGCCTTGTGCATTTCTGAGAGTGTGTGTCAGTGTGACTGACCTTGTATGTTGACATACCTGCAAATGTGCTTTGGACATTTTCAGAAGAGTAAAACCGGTTTGCCTGTAAGACTAAAATAAAGTGCCTATGTTACCTTACTGTAAATGCCTACCCCATTTAATCAAGCATATTTGTTAGAAATATAGTGTATTAAAGAAATTCCACAACTCTTGATAGTTGTACTAATGAGGAAAATGTTATTTTGCTAATATGATGCACTTTTACCCCAAGTTTAAAATTACTGACATTAGGACCTGCTTAGATAAGGATAATAAATGGTAAAGTGATTAACAGTTCAGTTTTTTTTTCTCAATTTTTAGCAACTTTAAGTTTATTATAGCAAAAAAAAGGAAGTATTTACCACCACCAAGAGGGATTAGAGGACTTTATACTATGGTAAATGAGAAACTGATGGAAACAAAAACTGTAGCACAGTTAAACAAAGAATAGTCTACAGGTGCTGGTCATAAAATTAGAATATGATGACAAAGTTGATTTATTTCAGTAATTCCATTCAAAAAGTGAAACTTGTATATTAGATTCATTCATTACACACAGACTGATGTATTTCAAATGTTTATTTCTTTTAATGTTGATGATTATAACTGACAACTAATGAAAATCCCAAATTCAGTATCTCAGAAAATTAGAATACAGTAATCCCTCGCTATATCGCGCTTCGCCTTTCGTGGCTTCACTCCATCGCGGATTTTATATGTAAGCATATTTAAATATATATCGCGGATTTCTGCGGACAATGGGTCTTAATTTCTGGTACATGCTTCCTCAGTTGGTTTGCCCAGTTGATTTCATACAAGGGACGCTATTGGCAGATGGCTGAGAAGCTACCCGGCTTACTTTTCTCTCTCTCTTGCGCTGACTTTCAATGAGCCTGACGTAGGGGGATTGAGCAGGGGGGCTGTTCGCACACCTAGACGATACGGACGCTCGTCTAAAAATGCTGAAAGATAATCTTCACGTTGCTATCTTTTGTGCAGCTGCTTCCTGAGACGACATGCTGCAGGTGCTTCGCATACTTAAAAGCTCGAAGGGCACGTATTGATTTTTGATTGAAAAACAAACTCTCTCTCTCTCTCTCTCTCTCTCTCTCTCTCTCTCTCTCTCTCTCTCTCTCCTGCTCCTGACGGAGGGGGTGTGAGCTGCCGCCTTCAACAGCTTTGTGCCGCGGTGCTTTGCATACTTAAAAGCAAACAGCCCTATTGATTTGTTTGCTTTCCTCTGTCTTTCTGACAGACTCTGCTCCTGACGCGCACTCCTTTGAAGAGGAAAATATGTTTGCATTCTTTTAATTGTGAGACGGAACTGTCATCTCTGTCTTGTCATGGAGCACAGTTTAAACTTTTGAAAAAGAGACAAATGTTTGTTTGCAGTGTTTGAATAACGTTCCTGTCTCTCTACAACCTCCTGTGTTTCTGCGCAAATCTGTGACCCAAGCATGACAATATAAAAATAAGCATATAAACATATGGTTTCTACTTCGCGAATTTTCTTATTTCGCGGGTGGCTCTGGAACGCAACCCCCGCGATGGAGGAGGGATTACTGTATTGTGAAAAGGTTCAATATTGAAGACACCTGGTGCCACACTCTAATCAGCTAATTAACTCAAAACACCTGCAAAAGCCTTTAAATGGTCTCTCAGTCTAGTTCTGTAGGCTACACAATCATGGGGAAGACTGCTGACTTGACAGTTGTCCAAAAGACTACCATTGACACCTTGCACAAGGAGGGCAAGACACAAAAGGTCATTACTAAAGAGGCTGGCTGTTCACAGAGCTCTGTGTCCAAGCACATTGAGTGGCGAAGGGAAGGACAAGATGTGGTAGAAAAAAGTGTACAAGCAATAGGGATAACCACACCCTGGAGAGGATTGTGAAACAAAACCCATTCAAAAATGTGGGGGAGATTCACAAAGAGTGGACTGCAGCTGGAGTCAGTGCTTCAAGAACCACTACGCACAGACGTATGCAAGACATGGGTTTCAGCTGTCACATTCCTTGTGTGAAGCCACTCTTGAACAAGAGATGGCGTCAGAAGCGTCTCGCCTGGGCTAAAGACAAAAAGGACTGGACTGCTGCTTTCTGATGAAAGTAAATTTTGCATTTCCTTTGGAAATCAAGGTCCCAGAGTCTGGAGGAAGAGAGGAGAGGCACAGAATCCACGTTGCGTAAGCTCCAGTGTAAAGTTTCCACAGTCAGTGATGGTTTGGGGTGCCATGTCATCTGCTGGTGTTGGTTCATTGTGTTTTCTGAGGTCCAAGGTCAACGCAGCCGTCTATCAGGAAGTTTTAGAGCACTTCATGCTTCCTGCTGCTGACAGACTTTATGGAGATGCAGATTTCATTTTCCAACAGGACCTGGCACCTGCACACAGTGCCAAAGCTACCAGTACCTGGTTTAAGGACCATGGTATCCCTGTTGTTGATTGGCTAGCAAACTCGCCTGACCTTAACCCCATAGATTTTCTATTGTGAAGAGGAAGATGCAATGCGCCAGACCCAACAATTCAGAAGAGCTGAAGGCCACTATCAGAGCAACATGGGCTCTCATAACACCTGAGCAGTGCCATAGACTGATCGACTCCATGCCACGCCGCATTGCTGCAGTAATCCAGGCCAAAGGAGCCCCAACTAAATATTGAGTGCTGTACATGCTCATACTTTTCATGTTCATACCTTTCAGTTGGCCAACATTTCTAAAAATCCTTTTTTTGCATTGGTCTTAATTGATATTCTAATTTTCTGAGATACTGAATTTGGGACTTTCATTAGTTGTCAGTTATAATCATCAACATTAAAAGAAATAAACATTTGAAATACATAAGTCTGTGTGTAATGAATGAATCTAATATACAAGTTTCACTTTTTGAATGAAATTACTGAAATAAATCAACTTTGTCATGATATTCTAATTTTATGACCAGCACCTGTATTTCCAAAATCTAATGAACCAGAATATTTGGAAAGTAGTTTTTAGCTTTGATTGAGATGATACATTTGATGGATCCTCACAAACAGATCAAGATAAATATACAGTTCCTTTAGAAAATATTCAGACTCATGCTTTTGTTGCATTTTGTTATGATGCAGCCTAAGTCTACAGTCATTTAGATTAATTTCTTCCCGACATTAAGCAGCACTTAATACTGCTGAATGACAAAGCTTGAACAGAAATTAAAAATTATTTGCAAATTTATTAAAAAATAAAAAAGTGAATTATCATGATACAAGCATTCAGTCCCTTTACTCAGAACTTTGTTGAAGCATCTTTGGCAGTGATTACAGCTTGGAGTCTACTTGGGTCTGATGCGACAAGCTTTGCACACTTGGATTTGGGTATTTCTTTGCCATTCTTGTCTGCAGATCCTTTCAAGCCCTGGCAGGTTGGATGAAGACCATATGTGGACAGCTATTTTGACATCTTTTTGGTGGTGTTTGATTGGGTTCAAATCTTGGTCCTGGCTGGCAACTCGAGGACATCCACAGAGTTGACCCTAGGCCATTCCTGTGTTGTGTTTGCGTTGTGCTTAGGGTAATTATCCTGTTGGAAGGTGAACCTGAGGCCCAGTCTAAGGCCCAGGGTGTTCTGCAGTATGTTTTCATTACGGATTCCTCTACATTTTGCTCCATTATGCTTTTTTTTCAGCCCTGTTTAGTCTCCCAGTATCTGTCATTTTGTAACCTGTTTAGACCAGGGTCAGAGCCTATTCCCAGCTAGCATAGGGCCAAGGCCATTGCAGGGCAAACATGAACACACACACTACACATTAGAGCTAATATAATGTTGCAAATTCAACTAACCTGCGTGTCTTTAGACAGACGGAGACCAGAGCAACCGGGGGATACCCACACAAAGATGTGAAGGATGTCAAATTCCATGTAAGGAAGACCTGGCACACAGACCCTGGTCTTCGACAGTGAAGCAGCATTGATAACACTGTGCTACCATTTCACCCTGTTTCCCAGTACTTGCTGCCATGATTCTGCACCCACTGTTTTAATTCTGAAATGGTATTTCATGGGTAATGAGCAGTGTCTGGTCTCTACATCCATAACACTTAGAACTGAGGCCATATTGTTTAATGCTGGTTTCATCACCCCACAGTATCTTGTTTCACAAAGTCTGAGAGTCCTTTAAGTGCCTTTGTGTAAAGTCCAAGTGGACTTTCATGTGTCGTTTACTGAGTAGAGGTTTCTTTCCAGATCAGTGGAGTGTTGCCATCCCCACATAGGTTCTCTGCATCTCACCTCTCTAATCATGGACCTACTCCCAACATTGCTCAGTTGGGCTGGATCACCAGCTTTTGGAAGAGCTGGGGTTGTTTTAAGCTCCTGTTTAAGAATTATGAAGGCAACTGGGTTCTTGCTGCAGGGTTTTTTTTCCCTGATGTGTGCCTCAACACATTCCTGTCACTAAGCTCTGCAGGCATTTGCTTTGACCTTGGGCATGTTTTTTTGAGGTTCCACACATTGTCAACTTCGAGACCTTATGTACATAGTTGTGTACCTTTCCTAATCGTGTCCCAACAATTGAATTGACCACAGGTGAACTCCAAATAAGGTGTACAAACATCTTAATGATGATCAATAGAATGGAATGCACTTGAGCCAAATTTCAAGTGTAATATTTCAGTATTTTTATTTTTAATACACTTGCCAATATTTCTAAAAATCCAGTATTTGCTTTGTCATTCTGGAGCATTGAGGGTTGCTTGAGGTGGGGGAAAAATGAATTTAAAAAGATTTCAGCATTAGGCTGCAGTATAACAAATGTGAGAAAAGTGAAAGAGGAGTTTGAATACTTTCTGAATGCACTGCAATCTCAAAAAAATGCACATGCATTAGTAAATGGATATTACTCCTTCCATTTTCTGAGAAACCAAGTAATATAGAAGGAAAATGATGTTTTGAACTGTTATTATTTAGAACATGTCCAAAGCATTGTTTTGTGTCTTCAGCTGTAGCATTTTAATGAATTAGCTATGTGATCTGCAGGGGCATTTAGATTACCTTCTGAGACAAATCAAGTGGTACTACATTAGAGTTCTTTCATTACATATCACGTCTTTGTGAAAAATAATGCCATCTGGATCTTTCAGTGTTTGGTCCAAACCACATCCTGCTGTTTAAAGACAGCCAATGTAGGAAGGAAGAGAAAACCTAACAATTCTAATTAAAAAATGTGATTTATGTCCCAAGAAAACAATTAATATGAAAGTTGTGAATAGGACAAATAGAATGACATTTGTCGGCAAGACCTTAAGTTGTTGCAGAGTGTTGGTGTGACCTTTTTACTACAAATGGCATTATTATAGCCAAATTTTTGCTTGGCTATTGACTCTATTCAAGAGTAATCTATGTCTTTTGGGAAAAATGGAAGACACTTTCGTACACATTACAAGGGAAGCTTAACAGCACTTTGCACTGATATAAATGTCGAATGAAAAATGTGCCTTAACCAGCTTTGTTATTAAGCTCAACCTATGACCAAGATTTAAGAGTTGTATTTCAATGTTCTTTCTACTTCCCAAGAGCCAGATTCCTTTGGTAACATTTTGTATTGCTTGTTTGGTTCCACTTCTGTCTGTTACTCAAATTAGAGTGGCACCCAGTGTCTCTTCTTTCACGCAAGGTTGGCTTATATTTATTTGACCTGTTATTCTTAAGTGTCATTTTTATGTATGGTATGACCCTTGACTTTTTAGTGACATTGGATTTAGTGCTCGAAGTGGGACTATCTGCAGGCTCTGTAATCCAGCTGTGAGAGATTTCAAATGTTTTCCAAAACATACAAAGGAGCAAGATTGTTTAAGGATTTATATGCCATTTGTATTATATTAAAATCAGTTCTAAAGGACACAGGCAGCAATGCTAAAAACTGGTGAGCTGTACTCTGAATTTCTTTTACTCGCTAAGATTCATGCTGCTACATTCTAAATTAGCTGCAGTTGATTGATGTTTTTCTTAGGTAGTTCTGTTAAGTGTGAATTACAGTAATCTAGTCAATTAATAACAAAAGTGTGAATTAATTTTTCAGAATCTTGCATTGTTATAAGAGGTCTAATTTTGCATTGTTTCTTAAAAGGATAAATGCAGTGCTAATAATATGGTTAGTATGCAATTTAAAGTTTATGTCAGAGTCCATAATTAAACCTAAATTCTTTACTTCCACTGTGACTTTTAATGCTAAGGGATCAAATTTCTTTATGATACTCTCATTATTCCTATTTTATAGATTTCAGGGTTTTTTTTTCCTTATTTAGTTTGCAAAAAATTAGTACTCATCCATTCAGAAATATAAGCAAGATGTTGTGTCAGAAAATCCAGAGTGTCAGGGGGTTTAGGTACTATAGATAAGTAAAGCTCCATGTCATCTGCATAACTGTGGTAGCTCATCTTGTGTTTCGATATAATTTGGACATAATGGGAGCATGTAGTTTCTGTACCATGATTTGTTCTAAAACGTAACCAAGAATAGAATGTTTATTTAAATAGTTATTGTTATAGTTATTGTAACTGTTGAAAAACTGCTTTTTCTATAATTTAACTTTAAAAGGGTAGGTTAGAAATGGATCTAGCGTTGTCAAGTACAGATGATTCACGTTTGCTTTCATTAAGCAGGGATTTAAACTACTGCAGTCTTTTAGACAATCTGGGAAGACTCCAGTATACAAAAACAAGTGAACTATGTCATGTATACAAAGAATTAGCACATATGGGACATCTTTTAAAAAATCCTGTTGGGACTGGGTCAAGGAAACATAAGGAAGGCTTAGCTGAGAAATGATTCTACACAGTTGAGATAGACCTGTTTGGGTGAAGGAATTTAAAAGACCATGGTGAGGTTCAACAGGATTAATTTTATAGGGATACATTACATCTCCTATTGTTTATTTTATGTTTAAAAAAATGCAAAAGTTTTGGCTAGACCAGGAGGCATTTCATTGGCTGAACTGGATTTAGAACACGATCAATAATTGAAAATAAAACTCTTGGTTTTCCTGCATTGCATAATCATTGGTAATTTTAGAAAAATAGGACCGCCTTTCAAGACAAACTATTTTGTTGTATTCATCTATACTGTATATGTCTTCATTATTTCATAGTGAACCCTTAATTTAGTTTTCCTCAATTTACGCTCAGTCCTACAGCATTTTCTCTTAAGATACTGGTGGGTTTCTTCTTTTTTCTTTTTTTGTTTCAGGGGCCTTTATGTCAGCTGCAGCTCTTACCTTTTAGTTTAAAAAATTGCACCTTACTGATAACATTGCTGGCTGTGTTAGGACAAGTTCTAAACTTGTACTGATTATTCAGAATATTACCAAACCTAGAAGCTGCAGACACATCAAAATAATGTATTTAACCATACATTGCTTTTCAATCCCAGTGTCATATAGAATGCAGAAGTGGTCAGAGATACCGATATTGATGACCTGCCTCACGTCAAGTTTTATTCCTTTTGAAATTACTAAAATCAGTGTTTGTCCTTATTTATGTGTACCCTGGCCGACATACTGACTAAGATCAAATAAGTGCAGTAAGTTTGTACTTTTATTTGATTTTGGGTCACACTATCCTCGTGAAATCTGAAATCACCTACAATTAGGAACCTGCCATGATTGGTTATTATTATAGACTAGACAAAGAGCCCGTTTCGACAACGTAAGATGAAACGGGCACGAGTTTGTGTCAGCAGTGTATGAAGAACAAATGCTAAGTAACGAAGAAGTTGTTTTGTAATGATTGTAGTCCGCTTTACTCATTACTGTACAGGCTTGTACTGTTAGTTGATGAATTTTCCAGGCCTATAGTATAATATTGAATGATGAATGTTCCAGTACAATATGGAATAGTAATAAGTATAAGCACCATAAACCTAATATAGGTGTATTGAATGAATACGTATTTGAATCAGAATGCGTAATTAGACCTCGAGCTGTAGTCGAAATCGCCTTTCAGGCCTCCAAAGCTTTAATCAAAGTCGCCTTTCTCTTTGAATTTTTGCGGCCGTAAATCCGCCGTCTGCCACGATGTTGGGGTTGGATGTCGGTCTTGTAAGGTTTTTCAGGCAGCTGCGCAGAAGGCGACTGCGCATTCGGCTTCGGACGTGCGCAGAAGGCGACTGCGCATTCGGCTTCGGACGGACGTGAGTGAGTGAGTGAGGAGGCAGGCGAATTATATATTAAGATAATTAGCCTAAGAATTTGTCATATAAAGACACATTATATTTTGGAGGTCTGTAAACGGTCAATACAAGAGTAAGTATCAAAACTGGTATCTTTGCAGTTTACTTGATTTGAGAAAATACTTGCTAAACCGCTGCTTTTCTTACCTTGGCAAAAATAAAGAGCAGTTGTAATTCGGTGGTGCTGCTTCAATTAACATTGCTTTGCCATCACTGCCTAGTCATGTTTCACTCGATGTAAGAAAGTCTTTTTTCCTATCACTAATAAGATTGTTAATTTTTTTTTAAATCTTACAGTTTAAAACTAACATTTAGTGTAGCCATGTTTAAGGCCTTGGAAGAGCACAGTTGTATCAGAGTGTTAGGGCATCATGACATAGCTATATAATTATTCATGTTTATACTGGACCTTTTCTTTAGACCATAGTCTGATACTATAGTGCTATATACAGTAGTGCATTGATGCACAGCCTTCTGCCTTTACACTTTGTATTCACAACAAAAGTGCTGCTCCAGCAAAAATAATTGCTTTATCTATTTAGACCTTAGCAGATAATGTAGTATCACTGGGTTTCTAACTTTTTTCTTTCTGAACCCTACAGAAGAATGGTTAATCCAGTGCCTGGGAACTCTTACTCAGTACAAAGGTATTAAAGAAACTGAATCCAAGCCATTTGAGGAATATAATAAATGAATCTAATAACACCTTTCCTTTTGTCATTGATATAGAAATAATAAAAAAGAACTCTTAATTTCTACAGCACCTTTTGTTTCCATAACCTCATACTGATAAATTTGCTTGCTCCCCACTTGTTCTCTATATTTTTAAGCAGTTAACCAACACTTAAACCTGCAGGAAGACGTAACAGTGTCACACACATACTGTTTGGATGATGATGATGATGAAAAAGACAGAAATATCCAGAGTTTGAATGACTTTTACACTAATCATGGATATCAGCACCAATACTGGTGAAGTCTTCTCTGGATGTATATTTTATCCTTCATGTTCATTCATACATTGAGCAGCCAAAATTATTTTAAGTACTGATATTTCACACTGTGCATGATGCAGTTTCAAACTTCTTTCACCCATCTTTCCACTCGTCCACTTTATACGACAACATAATAAACAGTCATGGCCAAAAGTTCTGAGAATGACACAAATATTAATTTTCACAAAGTTTGCTGCCTCAGTTTTTATGATGACAATTTGCATATACTACAGAATGTAGTGGGTGTTATGAAGAGTGATCAGATTAATTGCAAAGTCCCTCTTTGCCGTGAAAATGAACTTAATCCCAAAGAAACCATTTCCACTGCTGTTGTGAAGAAGGCTTCAGGATGCCCAAGAACGTCCAGTAAGCACCAGGACTGTCTCAAAAGTTGATTCAGCTTCGGGATCAGCTCACCACCAGTGCAGAGCTTGTTCAGGAATGGCAGCAGGCAGGTGTGAGTGCATCTGCACGCACAGTAAGGCAAACACTTTTGGAGGATGACCTAGTGTCAAGAAGGGCAGCAAAGAAGCCACTTCTCTCCAAGAAAAACATCAGGGACAGACTGATATTCTACAAAAGGTACAGGGATTGGACTGCCGAGGACTGAGGTAAAGTAATTTTCTCTGATGAATCCCCTTTCTGAATGATTAGGGCATCCGGAAAAAAGATTGTCCAGAGAAGAAAAGGTGAGCACTACCATAAGTCCTGTGTCATGCCAACAGTAAAGCATCCTGAGACCATTCATGTGTGGGATTGCGCCTCAGTCAAGGGAGTGGGCTCACTCACAATTTTCCCAAGAACACAACCATGAATAAAGAATGGTACCAAAACATCCTCTAAGAGCAACTTCTCCCAACCATCCAAGAACAGTTTGTTAATGAATAATGCCTTTTCCAGCATGATGGAGCACTGTGCCATAAGGCAAAAGTGATAACTAAGGGAACAAAACATCAAAATGTTGGGTCCATGGCCAGGAAACTCCCAAGACCTTAATCCCATTGAGAACTTGTGGTCAATCCTCAAGAGGCGGGTGGTTAAACAAAAACCCACAAATTGTGACAAACTCCAAACATTGATTATGCAAGAATGGGCTATCATCAGTCCGGATTTGGCCCAGAAGTTGATTGACAGCATGCCAGGGCGAATTGCAGAGGTCTTAAAAAAAGAAAGGCCAACGCTGCAAATATTGAGTCTGCATAAACTTAATGTAATTGTCAATAAAAGCCTTTGAAACTTATGAAATGCTTGTGATTATACTTCAGTATACTTTAGAAACATCTGACAAAAAGATCTGGAAACACTGAAGCAACAAACTTTGTGAAAATCAATATTTGCGTCATTCTTAAAACTAGTGGCCATGACTGTATATTTATGGTCCCGAGATTTATAGCCTCTCCTGGCAGCATTGTATCACATACAATGTTGGAAAGTACACTGCAGATGGTAGCTTCCACAAATACACCCTCACACCACACTAATTTACACTTCACTTATATAGCCAAAAGTATGTGGGCAACCCATCCAGATAATTAAGTTCAGGTGTGTCAAATGTACCCATTGTCACATCAGGTGCATCAAATCAAAGAAATCGGTATCAATCTCTACTAGTATTGGCAGTAGAGTGGATTATACCGAAGAGTTCAGTGATGTTAAATATGACATGTCATTGAAGTAAATGTGCCACAGGTGAGTACAATACAATGAACTTTTTGCTCTGCAAGATCTTCCCTGGTCAACTGTAAATGTTACTGTATTATAATGAAGTAGAAATATCTCGTAGCAACAACATTTCAGCCACAAAGGAGATAGAATACGCAGGTTCAAGGAGCAGAGCCGCTGAGTGCTGAAATGCACAGTGTGTGGAAGTCCCCTATCTTCATTTGCATCAATCAGAACAGAGTTCCAAACTGCCTCAGGAAGCAACTTAAGCACAAAACCTGGGTGTTGGAAGCTTCATAAAATGTGTTTTTATGGCCAAGCAACTTCACACAAGCCTTCACACTATGCGTAATTTTGGCTGGAGTGGTGTAAAGTATGCTACCATTGGACTCTGAAGTAGTGGAAATGCCCTCTCGGGTGTGATGAATCACATTTCACTATCTGTTGGTCTAATGGATGAATCTGGGTTTGGCAGATGCCAGGAGACTGCTACCTTCCAGACTGCCTAGTACCTATTGAAATGTTTGTTGGAGCAGGAATAATGGTCTGGGGCAGTTTTTCAGGGTTTGGGCCCATTGGCTGTACTGAAGAGTACTGTTAATGCTACAGCATACAAAGGCATTTTAACCAATCATGATCTTAAAACTTTGTGGCAACAGATTGGGGGAAAAGCCCTTTTCTGTTCCAGCATGACTGTGCCCCTGTGTACAAAGCCAGGTCCATAAAGACATGAAGGAACTTGACAGAGCTCAAACCTCAACCTGAACACCTTTTGGCAATATAGTGTTCCCTAATATGCATGTGTTTGGTGATGCGAGAGAAAAATGCATGCAGTAATTGGTCTGAGATTTCAACCCAATCTCCTGGAACTGTGAAGCAGTAGTGCTGGCCACTGTGCCATCTTCTTTCAAAGTTACAAATGTTAATATTTTATGAATATGATATGGGAAATAAACAAGTTTCGTTTAGAAACCGGCTGCACACAACCACTATCTTGAAGGGTTGCTAATAAAAATGGACTGCAAGTAAATTTACCAGCCAGCACATTAAGTTCATTAGTAGATTTACATTTATTTGCTTGGCAGACACTTTTATTCAAAGCAATTTACAAAAGAGGTAACATGTTTGAGTAACATTAGGCTAGGGCCTGTTTGTTCAGCAAGTGTAGTAGGACATGTAACAAAAGTTGATGACCACAATCATAGAATAACAGTTAAACTTAATGTAAGAACATATCAACCAGAAATATTAAAGATCACAGAGCAAAGTTTTTCCCCCTTCAATCAATTAGACAGATATTCACAGAACAGACAGGTTTTCAATTGTTTCTTAAGTATATCGAGGGAGTTAGTGGTTCTGGTGGAGGTGGGCAGCTTATTCCACCTACTGGGAACTATACAGGAAAAGAGTCTGAATTGATACTTGATACAATGCAGAGGTGGCATCACCAGACACTGTTCACTGGCAGACCTGATTGGCCAAGAAGGTGCGTAGTACCTCACCAGAGTCTCCATATACACAGGAGCTGATACATTGACTACTGTGTAAGCAAGCATCAGGGATTTGAATTTAATGTGTGCTGTTAAAGGGAGCCAGTGTAGCTTCCTGAAGAGAGGAGTGACATGTGCCCATCTTGGCTGGTTAAATACAAGATGAATTGCTACATTCTGGACCATTTGCAGTGGCTTGATAGCACATGCAGGTACTCCTACCAGATGCCAGTTGCAGTAATCTAGATGTGACAAAACCAAAGCCTGGACCAGAGGTTGTGTTGCGTGCTCTGTCAGATAAGGTCTGATCTTGCAGATGTTCTACAGAATGAACCTGCATGAATGAGAAATAGCAGAAATGTGGTCAGAAAAAGATAACTGCTCATCAGTCACTACCCCAAGGTTGCATACTGATTTGGTTGGTGTTAGCAACAGTGAGCCAAGCTATACAGAGATTGAGAGTTGAACAGACTGGATGGCCAGGATCACAAGAAGCTCGGTTTTTGCCAGGTTAAGCGGTAGATGGTGGTCCTTCATCCAGGTTGAGATATCAGTAAGACATGCAGAGACTCTAGCTGATACCATGTTGTCCTCAGGAAGGAGCGGCAGGTACAGCTGTGGATCGTCAGCACTGATAAGAGAACCCATGGGATTGGAGCATGGAGCCCAGTGAGGTGGTGTACAGAGAGAAAAGTAGAGGACCCAGCACCAATTCTTGGGGCACCCCTGTTCTTTTCTGATGTGCCCTTGACAACTCTCCTCACCAGGACACACTATAGGATCTGCCTGAGATGTAGGACTCAAACCATTTGAGAGCAGTCCCAGCGGTGCCAAGGTCAAAGAGGGTGGCAAGAACAATGATGTGGTTGACCATGTCGAAGGCAGAGGAGAGATCTATAAAGACCTATGACATGTTGGTAGCTCTAGAAAATTGTGGCTGTTCGACCACAGTCAGTAGAGTTGTCTAAGTTGATTAGTTCCTCTTGAAGCTGGACTGGTTGGTATCGAGCAATCTATTCTGTACAAGGAAGGAAGGAACCTGGTTAGAAACAGCACATTCAAGTGTTTTGGAAGAAAGGATAGGAGAGAGAGACAGGCTTGCAATTGTTAACTTGGGATGGATCAAGTGTTGTTTTTTTGAGAAGTGGGGTTATCAGAGCGTGTTTGAAGATGGCAGGAAATGTGCCTGAGCTGAGTGAAATGATGATAATACAATACAATTTATTTTTGTATAGCCCAAAATCACACAAGAAGTGCCGCAATGGGCTTTAACAGGCCCTGCCTCTTGACAGCCCCCCAGCCTTGACTCTCTAAGAAGACAAGGAAAAACTCCCAAAAAAACCTAGTAGGGAAAAAAAAATGTAAGAAACCTTGGGAAAGGCAGTTCAAAGAGAGAACCCCCTTTCCTGGTAGGTTGGGCATGCAGTGGGTGTCAAAAAGAAGGAGGTCAATACAATACAATACACGGAACAGAACAAATCCTCAATACAGTACAATGCAGTATATTAGTATAATAAGAATATTATAAGTACAGAGCAGAATTTAACAGTAGATGATATCACATAATATGATTTGGATTTGTTTAGAGTCCTGGAGACCTCAGCTGTCAAGCTGGATCCCCCTATTGGCCATTCCACAGCTGAGATAGCGTTGGGCCAGCCAATCCGATGAGTGGACCCCTCTACCCAACGATTCCTGTGATCTTCCATCAGAGATGACTTTACCTTAGACAGGCAAAACAACTTGGCAGGTGGACCGTGGCACAAAGTGCCACATTTGAGTACTGAGAAGAGAAACAGAAGAGGTGAGGGTTAGTAACAAATAATAACTATCGTGTTACTTATGTTTTAGTGCTAATGACTAACAACAGAGATGCAGTCTGTACAGTTGATCAGCAGCTTTATTCAGGATATGCTAAACTGAGTGAGTCTTCAGCCGGGATTTGAAAGCTGAGACTGAAGGGGCATCTCTTATAATAGCAGGCAGACCATTCCACAGTTTAGGAGCCCTGTAACTAAAGCCACAAACTCTCACTGTTATTTTATTAATCCTTGGAATCATAAGCAGACTGGCAACTTGAGATCTTAATGTGCACTCTGGTTTGTAAGCCATGATAAGTTCAGACAAGTAAGCTAGACCTTGGCCATTTAATGCTTTATATGTTAAAAGGAGGATTTTGAAATCTGCCCTAAACTTAAAAGGGAGCCAGTGTAAGGATTTAAGAACTGGAGTTAGGTGTTCGTTTTTTTCTTGTTCTTGTAATAATTCTTGCAGCAGCATTTTGGATTAACTGGAGGCTGTAAAAAGAACAGTTTGAACATCCAGTGAACACCACATTGCAGTAGTCAATCCTACTAGAAATAAATGCATGAATTAATTTCTCAGAATCCTGTTTATTTAGAAAGCGCCTTAATTTCCCAATATTTTTAAGATGGAAGAAACATGATTTAGACAACTTTGTAATGTGCGCTTTAAATGACATGCTAGAGTCAAAGATAACTCCTAGATTGCAGGCTGATTCAGTAAAATGAATGGTGATTCCAACTGAGTTAAATGATGACAAAATATTATTGTGATCAGCGTTATTCTCTCCAACAATTAACATCTCTGTTTTATCAATGTTTAAAGACAAGTAGTTCTCATCCATCCAGTCCTTTAATTCACTAACACAACTAATTAAAGACAACATTGGAGAAACTTCATTTGATCTAAATGAAAGGTATAACTGGGTGTCATCTGCATACGAGTGAAAATTAACATTATGTTTTCTAATGATAGATCCCAGCTGAAGCATGTAAAGTGAAAACAGTAAAGGTCCCAGTACTGAGCCCTGCGAGACACCATATCTCCTTCTCCTCGACCAGAATCTATAGACTTATGAAGGAACGAGTATCCATCTGGTGATGCCTCAGCTAGGGAAACAGTGTCACATTTACTAAGCCAGGTTTCAGTTAGAAGACACAGATCAGATTTTGTACTTAATATAATATCATTTACCAAAACAGCTTTACTTCCAAGAGAGCGAATGTTCAATAAGGGCGGCACGGTGGCGCAGTGGATAGTGCCTCGCAGTTGGGAGATCTGGGGACCTGGGTTTGCTTCCCGGGTCCTCCCTGCGTGGAGTTTGCATGTTCTCCCCGTGTCTGTGTGGCTTTCCTCCGGGCACTCCGGTTTCCTCCCACAGTCCAAAGACATGCAGGTTAGGTGGATTGGCGATTCTAAATTGGCCCTAGTGTGTGCTTGGTGTTTGTGTGTGTCCTGCGGTGGGTTGGCACCCTGCCCAGGATTGGTTCCTGCCTTGTGCCCTGTGTTGGCTGGGATTGGCTCCAGCAGACCCCCGTGACCCTGTGTGCGGATTCAGCGGGTTGGAAAATGGATGGATTGTTCAATAAGCAGCATTTAAAACTGCATGCTTATTTCTGAACTGCTGATATATTTTTCATTTTAATTTGAAGTAAATTTATATTACAGATGCCTCTGGTGCAGGGTCTGGTTTTATCTCTTGGTCTAATTATACACCTTATTTCTTGGTTCTCAAGTAATTTAAGGTCTGTATCATGACTAAATTTACTGGATGCCCCACAACAGGGATTATGGGTAACAGCTTCAGGAAAGTAACAGGTGGGATAAACAACAACCTGTAATTTAAGATCACATGACTGCGGCCTGGGTGGTGCTCTAATCAGTCAGCCAGGCAGAGTTGCTGCCATATTTTGGCATAATGCATAAGATCCCCTCCAGTTAGGATGAAGACCATCTCTTGAAAAATCCAGGCCCTTCCCAAAAATTATCCCAATTGTTCACAAAGGCTATGCTTTTATTTGCACACCAGGTTTCTAGCTAGCAGTGAAGGGAATGCAATCTGCTATAAATTACATCCCCTCTATATATTCTTGGTAAGGGGCCAGATGCAATTAAATTCCAACATTTTCTTTTATCTTTGGTGCATAGAGAGATGTTGGTGACTTTTTGTAGTAGATCATCTATCATCCATGAAGTACTGTACATTTAAAATTTGCGATGTCACAGTTTTACTGAGATCAGCACTGCCTCTTTGTAACCTTGTACTAGAAAGGACAGTTCACAAAATGCATGGTGGTGTATGCTGTTTACTCCCTGAAGTGAGTGAATGGTTTTAGTGTAGTTTTCTTATCAGTAGTAAATACCTAACTTTAATCTGATTTCTAAAATATTTTTTGTTCTCCAGATTTTACTTTCAGTCGATGGATTGACAAACTAACCTGTAGTGTGATTATTGTTTTTTTATATATTGTGATAAGAAATGCACTCCAGACATCATAAAGATTTGGGGCAGCCATCCGTATAATATATCCAGTCGGCAAAAAGGTTAAATAATTGAACAGAGATGTTCACAAAATAGAAAAGTTTGACTGGAAGAAAGATGGCGGCTTTAAAGGCCTTTAGAGGAAATTATGTCATCGTGGCCAGAACCGGAAGGCACCGGGACCGGAAGTAATGCCATCAAATGCACCAGAATCGGAAGTGACATCATCAAAGGCGCCAGAACTGGGTGAGATTTCCCAGGAATTGTGTACAAGGAACTGAGAAAGACAATCAGTGCACCCTGCCGCCCCCTGGTCTGATATGGTATTACAATTACTCAAACCCTTTAGCTGCCTCCTACTTGCGCATGTGTGATAATATATATATATATATATATATATAAATATACAAAATAGTAAATATAAATATCCATCCATCCATTTTCCAACCCGCTGAATCCGAACACAGGGTCACAGGGTCTGCTGGAGCCAATCCCAGCCAACCATGTTCAATAATTTTATTCATAAAACTACATATATCCATAACAGATTTGTAAGGAGTCAGAGTCTACCCAAGGAGAACCAAACAGGAACTAGCACTATGTGGGACATCAGTCCAATTTAAAATTACTGATTGTGTAGTTGTGAAATTTGAGAGGAAACTTACTCACACAGTGAGAACATGCAGACTATACACAAAAAGGGCATGGAATTGAATCAAGGTCCATAAAGTGTGATGCAGCTGCTCTAACCACAATGTATCCCAGTCCCTAAAATACCTGCTGAAAGTTATTAATGACATGATCCATTTTCAGGAACAGTTTATATTTTGTTCTTTTTTCCTCACAAGTCACCTATTTGGAAAGGTTGTTTATAAAATAAATAAGAAAGCCCCGTTTCCCCTCCAGCCCTCAATTAGCAGGATTGGTCACCAATCAAACACAACTGCTGAAGGTCTGTGCGCTGGAGCTGGGGAGTCCTCTACAGCGCATCCTCAACCTGAGCCTGGAACAGGGGAGAGTCCCGAGGCTTTGGAAAACATCTTGTATCACCCCAGTCCCAAAGGTATCACGTCCTAGTGAGCTGAATGACTTCAGGCCTATCGCTTTGATGTCACATGTGATGAAGACCATGGAGAGGCTGCTGCTTCACCACCTGAGGCCACAGATCCACCACGCCCTCGACCCTCTGCAGTTAGCATACCAGGAGAAGGTGGAAGCGGAGGATGCCATCATCTATATGCTACACCGATCACTCTCCCACTTGGACAGAGGCAGTGGTGCAGTAAGAATTATGTTTCTAGACTTCTCTAGTGCCTTCAACACCATCCAGCCTCTGCTCCTTAGGGACAAGCTGACAGAGATGGGAGTAGATTCATACCTGGTGGCATGGATCGTGGACTATCTTAAAGACAGACCTTAGTATGTGCGTCTTGGGAACTGCAGGTCTGCCATTGTGGTCAGCAACACAGGAGCGCCGCAAGGGACTGTACTTTCTCCGGTCCTGTTCAGCCTATATACATCGGACTTCCAATATAACTCGGAGTCCTGCAACGTGCAAAAGTTCGCTAACGACACTGCTATCATGGGCTGCATCAAGAGTGGGCAGGAGGAGGAGTAGTATAGGAACCTAATCAAGGACTTTGATAAATGGTGCAACTCAAACCACCTACACCTGAACACCAGCAAAACCAAGGAGCTGGTGGTGGATTTTAGGAGGACCAGGCCCCTCATGGACCCCGTGATCATCAGAGGTGACTGTGCAGAGGGTGCAGACCTATAAATACCTGGGAGTGCAACTGGATGATAAATTGGACTGGACTACCAATTCTGATTCTCTGTGTCCTTTTCATTTATGTTAGGTAGAATGCCCAGAGGGGACTGGGTGGTCTCGTGGCCTGGAACCCCTACAGATTTTATTTTTTTCTCCAGCCTTCTGGAGTTTTTTTTTGTTTTTTCTGTCCACCCTGGCCATCGGACCTTACTCCTTTCTATGTTAACTAATGTTGTCTTATTTTAATTTCTTATTTTGTCTTTTATTTTTCTTCTTTTCATTATGTAAAGCACTTTGAGCTACTTTTTGTATGAAAATGTGCTATATAAATAAATGTTGTTGTTGTTGATGTTGCAAGAGAGGACAGAGCCGGCTATACTTCCTTAGAAGACTGGCGTCCTTCAACATCTGCAATAAGATGATGCAGCTGTTCTATCAGACGGTTGTGGCAAGTGCCCTCTTCTACGCAGTGGTGTGCTGGGGAGGCAGCATTAAGAAGAACGATGCCTCACACCTGGACAAACTGGTGAGGAAGGCAGGCTCTATTGTAGGCATGGAGCTGGACAGTTTGACATCCATGGCAGAGCGACGGGCGCTCAGCAGGCTCCTATCAATTATGGAGAATCCACTGCATCCACTAAACAGTGTCATCTCCAGACAGAAGAGCAGCTTCAGCGACAGACTGCTGTCACCGTCCTGCTCCACAGGACAGGACAGACTGAATAGATCATTCCTCCCCCAAACTATGCGACTCTTCAATTCCACCCGGGGGGTAAATGTTAACATTATTCAAAGTTATTGTCTGTTTTTACCTACATTTTTATTACTCTTTAATTTAATATTGTTTTTTTGTATCTGTATGCTGCTGCTGGAGTATGTAAATTTCCCCTTGGGATTAATAAAGTATCTATCTATCTATCTATCTATCTATCTATCTATCTATCTATCTATCTATCTATCTATCTATCTATCTATCTATCTATCTATCTATCTATCTATCTATCTATCTATCTATCTATCTATCTATCTATCTAGTGACCAGTAGCCATTCTTGAACTGTGCACTACCAGGCCAACCAATTTCAGTTTAAGTTGAGACTGCAAATTACACCAATTTGATTAAGTGTGTGCTGTGATGGGCAGGCGTCCAGTCAGGGGTGATTTCTGCCTTGCTCCTGATGTTACTAGGAAGCACTATGGGGCCTCACAACATTATACTGAAATTAATGATTTTGGAACATTGAATGAATGTTTCAGTAGATATGAAATTTAGAATAAGAAAATCTTTTTTTTTTTGTTCAATAGCAGTTTGTTGAAATTACTTCTATTATAAAAGAGTAAATTGGTTCATATAGTTTTGGGTTGGCTGCACTCTTAACTGTGCACTTTTTCTAAACCTTTCATAAAGTGCTATCAATACTGAGATGATCTTTTTGTGTCATTGAAACAAACTGTAGGGAACTCACTATCACAAAGAAAATCTTTTGTACCCATCATTAACATAGGCCTTATTAATCACAACTTATATAAGGTAAGGCAATTTAAATTGCCAATTTCATTTAAATCAATTATTTTAGGAGCAAAAGCATCTTCTTATCCACTCCTAAATGCCTCTGTTATGCCTTCTTCTGTTTCATGACTCTCTGTTCTGTTTTTGACTTCTCTTTCAGTTTTTTTATTTTATATTATTTGTGTTTTAAATATGTTTTAAATTTATTTTTTCAAAATTCCAACTCAAACTACATGTATTTTGGCCTTTTTTTGCTTTAGTGCAGCAAACCAAATAAAGATTAATATGTAGTATCTAAAATTTAAGTTAATTTAATTTCCAGAAAATGGGGATTTCATGAAACCTCATTGCTCCAGAAGCCTGGCTTCAGATCTCAGCCTTGTCACTTCCGGTGTGGATTTTACTTCTTCATCCTTGTGTTTATGTCAGTTCTGAAAATGTATGTACATTGTAAAGTGGTAACTCTTTGGGTGGGGCCATTCACATCTAGACATTTTTCTAGCATTTTAGCACTAAACCTGAACACTGCTAAACTGCTTGAAAAGGTATCTGCCATTATTTTCAATGACACTATTCACACCTAGGTGTTTTAACAGTGAGTGGTTTAGAAAATTCCTGCATGCAGCAGTTGTCCAGCCAAACGCTTGTTCCATTGAAATCAACGATAACACTCATAAAACACATAAAACACACTTTGGGAGTGTTTTTACAGGAAGTTAATGCCTCTTCCTGGATGAAACATCCATCCATTATCCAACCCGCTATATCCTAACACAGGGTCAAAACAGCTCATTGAAGCTAGAAATAAAAAATGCTGGCATATTGCATGCACAAGCATTAGTCTTCTAGTGACATCTATTAAGTGACAGATTACGGTACATAGCTTGCAATTAAGCAACAAGAATTCAACAAAAGTTGTAGGTATACAATTAGTTTTAACTGGGCTAAAGTTTAGTAGAGATGTTTTAACAAATAGGCCGAGTGGTAACGCAGAACTATTCCTAACAGCGCCATATGGGATTTGCATTTGCCCATGCGTTGGTGGTTTGATCAGTATTAGTGAGTGTGTTGAATGGAGTATTGTTACCTGTTTTAGCACTGAATACATGAAATGTGTCATTGATTTATCTCGATTAAGAAAGCAGTCCATGAAGTAAATAACATCCGTCTCCAATCTAGGCCCCCAGGTTGACATTGGCTGCCAAATCACACTGTTTCAAAATATTTTTAGCAAATAACTAGATTAAAACTAAACAAATACTTTATTAATATGTTTCTGTTACTGGATTGCACACAGCTTACTCCTTCCTGCTTGGTTGTGCGAATGAGGCCTGAAAATAACCTATGGACTGTCCACCATGCGTGCGTCATGCATTACACTTAGTGCTTCTGCGATAATCACTGGCACCCAATGACCCTAAACTGAGCAGATTAATTTACCCCTCTACCAATCTGCCTATTTGTTAAAATATCTGTAATAAACTTTAATCTGATTAAAACTAAATGTATACCTAGAACTTTTTTTGAATTATTTTTTTAAATACTTTAACGTGTCTCTCAATGGCTATCACTAGAAGACTGATATATGTGTGTGCAATAGGGCAGTGACATTTTCTTCTCGTTGCTTCAATGATCTGCTTAATCCAAGAACAGGCGTTAACTTCCCATAAAAACACTTGCAAAATGCTCTGTTACCAGCATTTTATGAGTGTTACCATTGATTTCAATGGAACAAGTGTTTGCCAGAAAATTCTGGACAACTGCAGCATGCAGGAATTTTCCAAACCACTTGCTGCTAAAACGCTTAGGTGTGAATAGTGTCATTGAAAGAAATGACAAATAACTTTTCAAGCAATTTAGGAGTGTTCTGGTATAGAACTAAAACACTAGAAAGGTGTGAATGGGCTCTTAATCAGCACCATATTAGTGACTGTAAGTGAATTTTTGGCTACTCTGAAATAGAACAAAGTCGCTGTAAAGGCATCTCGTGGTTGTCTTGTATCTAACTCAGCTTTGTAAGTTGCTGTTTTCTTTAATGAAGACAATTTGACAAATTTTACTAATTGATAAATCCATTTGTACGTACTAGAAAA
Organism: Erpetoichthys calabaricus; assembly: GCF_900747795.2. Classification (NCBI taxonomy): domain Eukaryota; kingdom Metazoa; phylum Chordata; class Cladistia; order Polypteriformes; family Polypteridae; genus Erpetoichthys; species Erpetoichthys calabaricus. The sequence continues at coordinate 201,984,813 of NC_041394.2, forward strand.
CACAAGCAAATCACAGGACTGGCTGCAGAATACACATCACAAATAAATAGGCATTGGCTTTTAAAACAAGCAGTCGCAGATTCTTGGTCAAACCAAGTGGTAATGAAACTGGACAATAAATGAAAACATCTTGAAATGAATTATCTTTCTTCCTGAGCTGAACCTCACTTTAAGATATCTAAAAATATGTTTCAAGATACCCAGATCAACTTTTATTCTATATATGAGAAGTTCCATTTATAACAAATAATTACTGAGATTAAATTAAAATGCATATTCTGATATTCTAAAGATAGCTTTAAATAGACTTACTGGCACATGTTACTCCATTGTTTCCAGCAATTTGAAAATGTATTTTGAAATACTAAACATTATTTCATTGCAACAATTTACAGTAGCTAATTGACTTTTACTTAGACTGTGGGAGATACCCCAAGGGAACATGGAGAGATATCGTACACTGCATGGAGTTGGGAACCCAGCCAGGAATGGAAATCAAGTTCAACCTCAGTGAAGGGGCAAAGTTGTCTGCAGCTCTGCCCATTTCATGACTTGGCTTTCCAATTGTAAGCTCTCAAGATGTGCAACTCATTCAAATGTGAATTTGGTCTGTTTTAGCTACTTTAATCCTCTTCTTAGATCAGCCTTACAGTAATCCTTGAAATTAACCTTACTTGCCCTTCAGAGCTGCTGTAAACAGATTTTTCTAGCCTCTCTGAAATATCAAAAGAGTCTATTCTTTTCTTTCTTTCGATGTGCATAGAAGTCCTTTTCAATTCTTTTGTCTGTTTATTGGGCACTTTAAATCTCATAGTTCATATCTCAAATGTTGCATCCACAATTCACATTTTCATTGTTATTGTTTGGAACTTAATCTTTGGATTTCACTCAGTCTTCCTTGTGTAAATTTGTCCTTTCAATCTCTGGATTTATTTTTAATATTTAGTCTGTAAATGTCAAACGTTGAGCTCCCATGTCTGGAGTTGAATTATTGGATAATTGCCAAGTACCTGCAGAACCTCCAGCTGTAATAACTTCTGTCACACACATGTGATTAGGAGGCAGTCAAAAAGCCTAAAGGTGAGTGAAATATTCCGAGACGAGGGGTTGTCACATGGTACTTACCTGAATCTCTTCATCTCTCAACAGGAAAACCAAGGAAAAATAATTACGTTCATTTCCGGGTTCCAAAATGGCCACCATGACGTCACTTCCGATGCCCCGTCATGACATCACTTCCAGCCACTATGAATGACTTCACTTCTGGTTCCTCCAAAATGATGTCGTTTCCGGCTCCTGCATTCAACGTCATTTCCTACCAACCATTTCCTGTACCCATATTTCCATCTGTATAAAAATGCCATCTTGCTTCATATATTTTGTCAAATGTCCTAATACAGTACTTTTGATCATTTACATCGCTTTACTTTGCTTTCTTTTTGTCCATTGGACAATATATGGGGATGGTCCCCAAAACTTTATCTTTGTGGATCTTCTTTTTTTCGTGATATTTCCACACCTCTTACATAAGTCACCTGAGGTTCTGGTAAAAGAGGAAACCTTCTACCCTAGGAATGTTCTGGGGTTTCAGTTTACTATCTGATGGGGTTACTTCTTGTCTCGGGTGCAAGCGTTTACATTACTGAGGAAGAATTCTTTCATTTAAATAGCAAAGCACATCCTTAAGGACACTGGTTGAAAGTTTTGGCATTGACGTTAGAGTCAAGGAAGCAATCCTTCATACCTTGGGTTGTGAATACCTGGAACAGACTATGGAGAAATCCTGATCAGCTTTTAAAGAGTGTGATGGACAGCTGGGTCCCATGCCCGGCAGGGACGCCCCTGCTGCATCTGTTCCGGGGGAGCAACCATGGGCAGCTCAATACCTCCCCCGGGACGCTTGGTGGCAGCCTCCCTGGCGGATGGTGATCCCCCAACCTGTCGCATGGCTCCATGGGAGATGGAGTCCTCCACAGCCTGGTTGGGAGCTCGGATGGCCGCTAGTGGGAGCTGCATGGAGTCAGCAGCCCCTGGACGAATCTTCAGCCCCAACTGGAAGTGCAATTAGGACCAGGTGGTCAAGCACCTGGAAGGAACGCTTCCGGGTGGGCTATAAAAGGGCCAGCCACCACCACTTGGGGGCCAGAGTCGGGAGGAGGAGGACTAAGCTTCAGGAGGAGTGGTGGTAAAGGAGAAAACTGTGTTGTGATTCTTTGTGTGGAGTTTGGGACTGTGTATTGCCTGTGGGTCACAGGGAAGATGTGCGCCCACGGGTGAAGAAAAATAAACTCTCTTGTTGTTTCATACGTGCCTCTGTGTCCATCTGTGTCGGGTCAGATGCCTATATAGCGCCTCTGTTACAAGAGTAACTCGATCATAAACTGGAGTAAGTTAGCTAACCAAACAAGTGTAATGGACTGAATGGCTTCCTCTAGTTCGTCCTGTAAAACTCCTCAATTGCCATTACCATAAACACCAAGCTTCAAGGCTTGCATTGCATTCCTCAGGAATAAATTAATTTTTACATTGTTGTGTCATTTACAAAAGTATTTGGTTACACGCACAATTAATAACTACAAATCTCTATGTGACCTGCCAAAACATGAGGAAGACATGACCTTGTTCCAACACAGTTATAGCGTGATCTCATTTGTTACAAGCAAATTATAGAAGATAGACACATTGATCTACATCTTTAAAGATGCATATTACATAAGTAATGTCAGTCAAATGTATCTATATTTTTACAGCTCACTAAAACTTACAGTTCTTGACATATGCTAACACAGCAGTTCTCAAACTGTGGGATGCGCCCCCGAAGTAACAAAAAAGGGGGTACGAAGTTGTGAAAAAAAGTAAACAAGAATCAAAAATATGAAAAATACATCTATTGAAACCAAAACAAATTAACTTAAACTACATTCTGATACTAGAAAAATAAATATAGAGTTAGATAAATGTCGATAAAAGTTAAGTAGGTATAATAAAATATGCATCTATGATATATCATTAATTAAAAAAGAACAAATTAGTATTAGTGAGCTCCTTTCAAAAAAACGTTAGAGGGGCGCGATTAAAACTGTTATGAAAACTCGGTCGCAAATACTTAAAGGTTGAGAAACGCTGTGCTAACATTTGAGTATGATGTATTGTAAACATTACCTTGAAAGCTACCAAAGCCAGAGATACTGTATACGACTTCTAGTCAAAAGGCATGTCAGATTTAGCAGTTACAGTTGGTGGATCTCATTACCTTGAGGATGTAAGATTACATAATTAGGAATCACAGGGGATAACAAATTACAACTTTTCAGCACAATTTAAAAATTTCCAAAGTAGTGTGACTTTGCTACATTCTGAAATGCAATTATTCCAAGTATGGCAAATTCATCAGTTTTCTCTGCACTTTCTTTTTCTTTTTTCATTCTGTCATAGCATTACAAACAGGAGACACTGGACAGACAAGTTTCTCTTCAGTTTGATTGGTCTAAAACTTCAATTCATGCTTTTTCTGCTAAAATATTATATATAGTTACTCTCGGAAATATCAGCATACACTTAGATAAGGTGGCACAGAGGGGGTAACGCTGCTGCCTCGCAGTTAGGAGACCTGGGTTCGCTTCCCGGGTCCTCCCTGCATGGAGTTTGCATGTTCTTCCCGTGTCTACGTGGATTTCCTCCGGGTACTCCGGTTTCCTCCCACTGTCCAAAGACATGCAGGTTAGGTGCATTGGCGATTCTAAATTGTCCCTAGTGTGTGATTGGTGTGTGAGTGTGTACCCTGCTGTGGGCTGGCACCCTGCCCGGGGTTTGTTTCCTGCCTTGCACCCTGTGTTGGCTGAGATTAGCTCCAGCAGACCCCCATGACCCTGTAGTTAGGACATAGCGGGTTGGATGATGGATGGATGGATGGATGGACACTTAGATAAGAAACCTAAACCCTTATTAGAGTCACTTTTTTTTAATTAAAGATAGGAATTTTGAACAAATGATGGGGAGAGGTGGCTTTTCAATTTAAAATATTAATCCTATTAGGCTTTAGGTTTCCTGTTTATGTGTGTACTCTATAACAATATTTTTGCAAAACCAAAACATGCATTTTGCATGTTTTGAGCATAATGACTGGATAACAGACATGTGGAAACAAAATAACATGAGCTTTTTTCTTTTGTCCATGGACGTTTTTCACATTGTTTGCTATTGTACAGCATTGGCCACTATTGGCTTCTATTATGTCAAAAAAAATGGTTTTCTCTCCATTCATGATGAAACATGACATTTAAAATTTTTCTTGCCCATCACTACAAACTACATGGGGTAAGTAACATATAAAAAAATATAATTTTTGGGTGAGTGCTTCTTTAAGTTGCTTGAATTTTCAAGTTGAGCTGTTGTTTGTGATCTGTTGTACTACATAATGCAACAGCTACTTTAATTCCCATAGAAGCATTATGTTAATAACTATTATGGCTGCCTGGAAACCGCAGAAATTACAACTGTATTTTAGTGAAGGTTTTTCTCACCATCACACAAAAATGTTGGGAACACTGTTTACAGCACAAGCTCACATAACACATCTGTCAACTTTACTGAGTCTTTTGTCGTTGGTTTAGTTTAGGCTTAAATGCTTGTGTCAGCCAGCCCATAGTAACCCTGTCAGATTGTGAACAAACTATGTGTCAAACTGCCATGACCTTTAGTAGCAGTACTAGTGGTAGTATTGCCAAGTGTACGAGCATAGTGAAATTCTTACTTGCATGTTTACCATAGATTACTACAGTACATTACATTGATTTATATAACAATTCATTACATCCTTTATACAATTTCACCCGCCACTTCTCAGTATAGCATGAATTAATAAAAACTCATTTAAAATAGAGACTTTAATTTTACTCCAATAGCCCACAGATCTTTTTAATAAATTAATTGCTAACTCCAAACTTTCCTTTTTTGAGTGCATGACACATTTACACATTTAGGGTTTATTCCTACCTGCACCCAAAGGTGTTGGCTGTGACATCCCAGTAGTGGATCAAGTAAGTCTGATAATGGATGGATAGATAAATAATAAGAAAGATACTAGAAACAGGATGCAGAGTACTAAAACCTAAGGAGCTCATGTAGTAGCTGGTGTACTCTGAACCCTTAATAAATGATTTAAATAGATACAGTGCATCCAGAAAATATTCACAGCGCATCACTTTTTCCACCTTTTGTTATGTTACAGCCTTATTCCAAAATGGATTAAATTAATTTTTTTCCTCAGAATTCTGCACACAACACCCCATAATGACAACATGAAAAAAATTAATTGAGGTTTTTGCAAATTTATTAAAAATAAAAAAACTGAGAAATCACATGTACATAAGTATTCACAGCCTTTGCTCAGTGCTTTGTCGATGCACCTTTGGCAGCAATTAAAGCCTCAGGTTTTGTTGAATATGATGCCACAAGCTTGGCACACCTATCCTTGGCCAGTTTCGCCCATTCCTCTTTGCAGCACCTCTCAAGCTCCATCAGGTTGGATGGGAAGTGTCAGTGCACAGCCATTTTAAGATCTCACCAGAGATGTTCAATCGGATTCAAGTTTAGGCTCTGGCTGGCCCACTCAAGGACATTCACAGAGTTGTCCTGAAGCCACTCCTTTGATATCTTGGCTGTGTGCTTAGGGTCGTTGTCCTGCTGAAAGATGAACCATCGCCCCAGTCTGAGATCAAGAGCGCTCTGGAGCAGGTTTTCATCCAGGATGTCTCTGTACATTGCTGCAGTCATCTTTCCCTTTATCCTGACTAGTCTCCCAGTCCCTGCCGCTGAAAAACATCCCTACAGCATGATGCTGCCACCACCACGCTTCACTGTAGGGATGGTGCCAGGTTTCCTCCAAACGTGACGCCTGGCATTCACACCAAAGAATTCAATCTTTGTTTCATCAGACCAGAGAATTTTCTTTCTCATGGTCTGAGAGTCCTTCAGGTGCCTTTTGGCAAACTCCAGGCGGGCTGCCATGTGCTTTTTACTAAGGAGTGGCTTCCGTCTGGCCACTCTACCATACAGACCTGATTGGTGGATTGCTGCAGAGATGGTTGTCCTTCTAGAAGGTTCTCCTCTCTCCACAGAAGACCTCTGGAGCTCTGACAGAGTGACCATTGGTTCTTTGTGACCTCCCTGACTAAGGCCCTTCTCCCCCAATCGCTCAGTTTAGATGGCCGGCCAGCTCTAGGAAGAGTCCTGGTGGTTTTGAACTTCTTCCACTTACGGATGATGGAGGCCACTGTGCTCATTGGGACCTTCAAAGCAGCAGAAATTTTTCTGTAACCTTCCCCAGATGTGTGCATCGAGACAATCCTGTCTCGGAGGTCTACAGACAATTCCTTTGACTTCATGCTTGGTTTGTGCTCTGACATGAACTGTCAACTGTGGGACCTTATATAGACAGGTGTGTGCCTTTCCAAATCATGTCCAATCAACTGAATTTACCACAGGTGGACTCCAATTAAGCTGCAGAAACATCTCAAGGATGATCAGGGGAAACAGGATGCACCTGAGCTCAATTTCGAGCTTCATGGCAAAGGCTGTGAATACTTATGTACATGTGCTTTCTCAATGTTTTTATTTTTAATAAATTTGCAAAAACCTCAAGTAAACTTTTTTCACGTTGTCATTATGGGGTTGTTGTGTGTAGAATTCTGAGGAAAAAAATGAATTTAATCCATTTTGGAAAAAGGCTGTAACATAATAAAATATGGAAAAAGTGATGCGCTGTGAATACTTTCCGGATGCACTGTACTTAGAGCTACTGCCTCAGACAACACTACTGAAAAGGAAAACAATAAAATTGAAATTATAGGGACTGCACTCATTATACACAGACTCGTTTGTCTTTGTTCTTCGTTCCCAGCTAGCACTTGTGCTCTATCATAAGTTTTAGCTAAGCTTGAGCGTATTTATTAATGCCAAAAACATTTTGGAGAAGTTTCAGTCAGGATTCAGAGTATGACATTGCATGGCTATTTTGAAAGTTACTAATGGGTTGACTGCTGCTGACTCTGGAAATGGTGTTATTTTAGTATAGTTAAATCTGTTTGCAGCATTTGACCATAATTGACCATAACTTATTTCTTTAACAATTTTTTGTTGGTATTCTACATACTGCCCTCAAATGGAATACAGAACCATGTTGGTTAACATTGGAAATGAATACTCCTTTACAAAAACTGTTAATTGTGGCATCTCCCAATGTTCATTTTTGGGGCCTGCCCTTATTTAATGGTATCCACTTCCTTTTAGGAGACATTATTTAAACAAATAATGTCTTCTTTCTCTTTAATGCTGTTGATTGTCAAATTTATCTGTCTATAAAGTTGAATGATCTTGACAACTTTTCTTTACTTGATGACTGCTTTGAGGAGATAAACACATGGATGACCAATAACGTTCTATAGTTAAATGATAAGAAAACAGAGTTGTGCATCATCCCAATAGATACCCCAATTGATTTTGGATGGTTCTCAGTGTTTGTAAAACCAGATGCTAAGAATATGGGTGTCATTTTGAACACTGACTTTAAATTTGATAGGCAAGTCAGTTCTGTGGTAAAAGCTAGTTTTTTCCAGGTCAAGATGATCTCCAAAATTAAATTGTTACATTCTTTACTGGAGATGGTCGTCCATGTTTTGGTTACCTGACGATTAGATTATTACAATTCACTATATACTGGTCGAAGTCGGTCTTCTTTAACTTGTTTGCAACTTGTCCAGAATGTTGAAGTCAGAGTGCTCTAAAGTAAAGGGAAATGAGAGCACATATCACCAGTCCTAGATTCTCATCATTGGCTTCCTGTGTATTACTGGGTCCAGTTTCAGGTCTTATTCTGCTTGTGGTTCCACATTCCAGACTGAAATCAAAAGCTGACCATGCATTCTCCATTATAGCATTTGAGTTATTGATCTCATTGCCTTTAGATATTAGATCAGTTTCATCTGTTGAGCTTTTAAAAACCTACCTTTTTTCTTTCATTTATTCCTAAACGTTATTGCTTATGCCTATGGTGGTCCATTTTTATTGTTTTATATTGTATTGCTTTATTTGTTTATTTATCCTTTCTTGAGCACAGTTGGTACTCTGTTTTAATTTGTGTTTTATGTTATTCTGTACAGCACTTTGATCAAGTTCAGTTGTTTCAAATATGCAATATAAACATTTGACTTACTTATACTGAAATAAGAATATTTGGGAAATTGAATGAATGCTTCAGTCTGGCGTGAAATTCCCAATAAGAGATTTATTTTTTTTTAACCTGCAAAATTAGAAGCATTTTGTTGCCTAATCTTGTGTCCTCTCATCTTCTCAAACACTTTTTCTAGTGAGGGACATGGTGTAACCAGGCCAATTAAGTCAGCCCAGATCACATTGTCCTCAGCTACAGATTCCAGCTCTTCTTGGGAATTCCCAGACATTTCCAAGCCAGCCCAGAGACATTATCCCTCCAGGCTTTCCTTGGTTTGCTGCAGGGTCTCCACCCAGAGGGACATGCCCGGACCATCTGTAGAAGGAGCTGTTTTGGGGGTATCCTAACAACTTGCCCAAAATACCTCTACTGGCTCATCTGGATCCAGTAGTGCAGCAACATTACTCTGAGGGTCTCCTGAAATCATTGAGCTTCTCAACCTATTATGGAGTGTCATCCCAGACATCCTGCTAAAAAACCTAATTTCTCTCACTTGTATTTGCAATCTCATTCTTTCAGTCATTACCCAGAGCGCATGACCATATGTGACAACAGGAATGTAGATCAACTGGTAAACCAACACTTTTCTTTTTAGACTCGATTCCTGCTTCACCAAAATGGCCTGGAACAGCATCTGCAGAACAGCTGCCACCACTTCAGTTGGTTTGTCCATCTCATGTCCCTTTATTTAATCACTCATGAACAAGATCCTACGATATCTGAGCTTCTCCACTAAGGGCAGTTGCTGTTCTCACCTGGACTGAGCAATCCACCTTGACCTCAGACTTGGAGGCACTGATCCTCATCCTAGTCGTTTCACACTCTGCAGCAAAACACTTGAGTGCGTGCCAAAGGTCACAGTCAGATGAAGCAAAGAGGACAACATCACCTGCATAAAGAAATTCTGCTACTCTTACCCTCCCATCTGGACACCCTCACATCCTTGGTTGTACCTTGATATCATGTACATGAAAATCACAAACAGAAGTATGTTACAAAAGAATGCATTTCTTCATGTATTTTTTGGGCTTACGGCTCTCACAACTGAAGACTTTTTCTGTGCCATCAATAAATTATGAAGCATAAACTAAAGAGCAGAAACTTACTGTTCAATATAAAACAAAATTAGCCTTTACTACTTCTCTGTGACAAATACAGTGAACAGGAGCAACCCATTCGATTTAATGACATTTTCATGGCATATGCTTATTAATAGTTTAAATGTACAAAATCTAATCTAGCACTGTGCACAGCTGAAGATATATAAAGTTCGAAGCTTATTTGAACTGCAGCCGACTCTTAGCCTTGAGCCATGACTGAAACTGCACTAACTGATGAATGCACCCAGCACCCCTCTAATCCATTGTTCCTTAGAAACAGCATCATTAATATGGATGCCTGAAACCTGTCATTATGCAGAGACCATAAAAATGTCAATGGGTTCGGTATAATGCAGAAAATTTTTAACAGAATTGAATAGATGGGAGTTTTCGGGATCATCACATATTAAGACGGAATTATTATTCAATATTTGATCTATTCGTTGTTTAATGCATTGTGTTAAACGTGTCAAGCACCCTTAAACAAGATGCATATTGAATGGATATAAATGGTGGCTTTGTGCAGACCGCTATGTAATTAGCTTACACTTTTAGCGGCCTCCACGCCATTATATGGTTTGCAAATTAGTCTATTTCAAAAATGTGTTTCTTAGCTAGTCTGATAACACCAGCATATAAAACTTTGATTGTTTTCTTCCTGTTATCTTCGAAGAAGGTAAAAAAAAAAACTGCTCCATTTGTAGCGGGTCCTGCAAACTCCTAAACATTCAACCTCCCCGCGTTCACGCGCATGCTCGCTCCTGTGTGCCGCGCCAACCTCTTGAGTTGGCAATGCAACGCATTCTTTTCTCCCAGAAGTCTGTGCTGCATAGTGACAGTGAGGGAGTGGGAGGAGGCAGGAAGGTGCTTCTACTCCGGGCTCAGAGAACTTGTGTGGCAGCAAACTGTAGTTAGGTTTGTCCGTCGTATATAAACTATCTAACAAATGTGAAGGATATTTTTAGGACGGGAAAGGAGTTGTGCCGGCAGTCTTGCGATGCGGCGCTATATGCGCGTGCGCTTCGTGTGCTTACTGCTCGGTTTCGGCTCGGTGTTCTATGTCTTCATTCAACTAGCCGCTTCACTGGATTCGCAGAACGGATGGGTGTCGAAGAAATCGCAACACAGAAGTACTTTACTGACTGGGGAGAATGTCGTAGGCAGAGCGGCGGCAAGTAAAGGCCCGGTGAACCAGCATCGGGACAGCAGGTAAGTATTAGTTCGGACATTCCGGAACGCCACCAGGACCACAGCTTTTATTTAAACGATCATAATGCTTTTTCGCGGTTATTACATTGCAGCTCACAACGTATTGAAGACGCCCAGTGAAAGTTTTTATGAAGTGTGAAACAGAAGTTTAACTGAAACATTTTTAGGAAGTAAAAAGTTGTTTGCAAGTTTGCTTGTTGAAAACCTCATCATTTTTTCGGAGGTAGTTTTGTCTAGTCCTAGAGTTAAGGGACTGTCTCAGGCTGTCCCGACGGCATCGTAGCTAAAGCAGTATGCAAACTGTGGATGGGACGACCGTTCATCACGCTTGCACACACTCATTCACTTACATAGGAACTTGGAATAGCTTTAGGATGTGGGAGGAATCTGCGAGACAGCGGTGCAGATATTTGCAGTGAAAAGTGTAAAAGGGTTTTCTTTATGCTGTGCTTATTTCTTATTTTTGTTTAGTGTCTATATGCATACACGCAACTGGCCACTTTATTAGGTACATCCGGTGCTTCAGACAGCCAAGTACTGTAATGTGGCAGTAGCAGCTTATTATATTTAACATATAGATGCTTATTTAGTTGTTGTTTTGGACAGCATTAGGAAGTGGTATGATTGTTGGTGACCTGCTGGGATTTTCACACTCAGCAGTCCTAAGAGTTTATAGATAGTGGTGAAATAAACAAAAAACTGTAAGTGGCAGTTCTTTGGGTGAAAACACAATGTTTAATAAGAGGGGTCAAAGGAGTGTGGCCAGACTTTTACAAACTAACAGAAAGATCAGAAATGCTGAAATAACAGTTTTTTTTATGATGGTCGTCTACAGAATAATAATCATTCTTTACATTTATATAGTGCTTTTCTCACTACTCATCAGGATGCACATATTGAACCTTGATGTGGAACAGCAGAAAAAAAATATAATGGGTTCCATATCTGTAAATCAGGTGTCTTAAACTTTTTAATTTCCAGACCCAAATAAGCACATTAATACCGTGCAGTGAACGATAAAGGGGATTGTAAGCATAATAGAAATAAAAACAATAAAAGCTTTTGTTTACATTCAATCATATTTCTCACATATTACTAAAAGAAAAAGTTGGAAAGCAATTAAACAGTTATTCAAAATAGGAAATAGATTTCAGAGGTATATCACTGTCAGTGTAAATGGTTAGCGCAAGCTTTAATTTTGTGTTTTTTTGGAAAGGATAATAGGACTGGTTATTTAACCTAGTCACTTGATTCATGATCCCAGATAAAGAATAAAGTGGTAAAAAAAAATAATTGATGCTTTTTATTTACCATGATTTACTTAACATTTTTAAAATGATCTTCACCATTAATACATCCCCCTAAATGAGTTTACAAATTATTCAGCCCATCTCAGTTTTCATTAACAATTCAATGAACCGAGTACAAACCGAGAAGTCGTTTAGGTAAATTTATGCACTATTTGTATGAAGTATTCACCAAACAGTCCAGTTTGAAATGTTTAATGCTGCCGACTGATATTGTGCTGAATGTTGAATGTACCACTCTACAACTTTGTCTCACCTTTGCGATATTTTCTGCTGTTCTTGCACTTCTCAGTTGTCCAACAAACACATCCTTCACAATATCAATAGATTGAAATGTATTGAACTGCTTTGAAATAGTGGTATGATAAGGAATTCTTACTTGCTGTTAAGCTTAATATAAAATCCTTTTTGCTCCTCTGTTACAGGTTTAATCTATTCCATAACACTGAATAGGCAATGAGGTACTGGCCAGTTGTACATGACCACTGAAACAGCATTTAGCATAAAACACTGCTGCAGCACTATATATATCCCCATCATATTTTCTCATCTTCTCACAACACCCATAAATCATTAAATCCTTATGCCTTTCCAGCTACTTTCATTTCAATGCATTCAGCTACCACTGTGGTCCCTTCACCTATTGAACCTGTCAGTGTGATTGCCTCCTCTCCATTTTTTTTATATGTGCCTTTACTTCCATCCATCCATTATCCAACCCTCTATATCCTAACTACAGGGTCACAGGGGTCTGCTGGAGCCAATCCCAACCAACACAGGGCACAAGGCAGGAAACAAACCCCGGGCGGGTGTCAATTTAATTTCACTGGTTGGGTTTCATGGGCAGTATTTATTATATTTAAGTGAGAGTATACAGAGGAGGAGGATGGCAAAGAAGACGTGGGATAGTCAGAGAGATGCAGAAAGTACACAAGAGTACAAGGAGATATGGCACAAGGTGTAGAGAAAGGTGGCAAAGGCTAAAGAAAAGGCGTATGATGAGTTGTATGAGAGGTTGGACACTAAAGAGGGAGAAAAGGACCAGTACCGATTGGCTAGACAGAGGGACCGAGCTGGGAAAGATGTGCAGCAGGTTAGGGTAATAAAGGATAAAGATGGAAACATACTCACAAGCGAGGAGAATGTGTTGAGCAGATGGAAAGAGTACTTTGAGAGGCTTATGAATGAAGAGAACAAGAGAGAGAAGAGGTTGGATGATGTGGAGATAGTGAATGAGGAAGTGCAACAGATTAGCAAGGAGGAAGTAAGGACAGCTATGAAGAGGATGAAGAATGGAAAAGCCATTGGCCAGATGACATACCTGTGGAAGCATGGAGGTGTTTAGTAGAGATGGCAGTGGAGTTTTTAACCAGATTGTTTAATGGAATCTTAGAAAGTGAGAGGATGCCTGAGGAGTGGAGAAGGAGGCTACTAATGCTGATATTTAAGAATAAAGGGGATGTGCAGGACTGTAGTAACTACAGGGGGATAAAATTAATGAGCCACAGCATTGAGTTATGGGAAAGAGTAGTGGAAGCTAGGTTAAGAAGTGAGGTAATGATTAGTGAGCAGCAGTGTGGTTTCATGCCAAGAAAGAGCACCACAGATGCGATGTTTGCTCTGAGGGTGTTGATGGAGAAGTATAGAGAAGGCCAGAAGGAGTTGCATTGCGTCTTTGTGGACCTGGAGAAAGCATATGACAGGGTGCCTTGAGAGGAGCTGTAGTATTGTATGAGGGAGTTGGGAGTGGCAGAGAAGTATGTAAGAGTTGTACAGGATATGTACGAGGGAAGTGTGACTGTGGTGAGGTCTGCGGTAGGAGTGATGGATGCATTCAAGGTGGAGGTGGGATTACATCAGGGATCGGCTCTGAGCCCTTTTTTATTTGCAATGGTGATGGACATTGACAGATGAGATTAGACAGGAGTCCCCGTGAACTCTGATGTTTGCTGATGACATTGTGATCAGTAGCGATAGTAGGGAGCAGGTTGAGGAGACCCTGGATAGATGGAGATATGCTCTAGAGAGGAGAGGAATGAAGGTCAGTAGGAACAAGACAGAATACATGTGTGTAAATGAGAGGGAGGTCAGTGGAATGGTGAGGATGCAAGGAGTAGAGTTGGCAAAGGTGGATGAGTTTAAATACTTGGGATCAACAGTACAGAGTAATGGGGATTGTGGAAGAGAGGTGAAAAAGAGAGTGCAGGCAGGGTGGAATGGGTGGAGAAGAGTGTCAGGAGTGATTTGTGACAGACGAATATCAGCAAGGGTGAAAGAGAAGGTCTACAGGACGGTAGTGAGACCACCTATGTTATATGGGTTGGAGACGGTGGCACTGACCAGAAAGCAGGAGACAGAGCTGGAGGTGGCAGAGTTAAAGATACTAATATTTGCATTGGGTGTGACAAGGATGGATAGGATTAGAAATGAGTACATTAGAGGGTCAGCTCAGGTTGGATGGTTGGGAGACAAAGTCAGAGAGGTGAGATTGCGCTGTTTTGGACATGTGCAGAGGAGAGATGCTGAGTATGTTGGGCGAAGGATGCTTAAGGATAGAGCTGCCAGGCAAGAGAAAAAGAGGAAGGCCTAAGAGGTTTATGGATGTGGTAAGAGAGGACATGCAGGTGATGGGTGTAACAGAACAAGATGCAAAGGACAGAAAGGTATGGAAGAAGATGATCCGCTGTGGCGACCCCAAATGGGAGCAGCCAAAAGAAGAAGGGAAAATAAAAGAAATGAATGTTGTCTGCAAGGCATCAACAGCATTGGTTATTGGTTATGTTTAAGATTGCATATTACAGCAAAAAAATGCTAAATCACCACAGAGGTTTTGCTTCTACTAACTCAGCTGATTTTACTATATGGTCATGTGGCTACCTAATCAAAAACATGACCCAGTATGGGTTGTGTAAGAAACACTGCTGTAAATTAAACTGGAGAGATGAAGCTATGGTGTGAACATGATTATTAAAACTGAATGACTGATGATTGAAAAAATCTTGCCTTGTCTGATTCATATCAGTTATACTGCGTCAGATGGTCAGAATGAGGTCTAAATAGTATTATTCCTTTGGTCTACCCAGACTAGTGTCAACGGTAGAGGCTAGCGGTGGTCATCTAGAGAATGTTTTCTTGGAACATTAGGCCTTTTCATACCAATTGAGCATTAGTTGAATACTGTAGTGTATCAAATTATTATTGTTGACTGTGTGTATCTCATTATAGCCACAGTCTACCCTTTTTCAAGTGAACACTTTCATCAGGATAATTTCACAGTCTGGATTGTGTCATGTTGGTTCCATGAACATCACTGCAAATAAGTTTATTCTAGTGGCCTGTATGGTCCCCAGACCTCAGTCCAACAGAGTGTTTGACCAGAAAATCTGTTGCATGAGAATTGACCAAAATCTACAAAAAATTTTTCCAGCACATTGTTGAATCCACACCTTAAATAATTCTGACTGGACTGTAAGCAAATAGTTTCTAACCCAGGATTAGATAGATGTACCTAATTAAGTACATACTTGGTGTAAATTTCAGCAGTGAAGACAATGCATTCCTTGTTTTGTTTGTCATTCCATAAATCTGGCTCTTTGAGAGTAAAATCATGAACCTTAGATTATTATTGCTTTACAACTTAGTTCACGTTCAGTTGATGTTAACAGTATACAACTCTTCCATCAGTATCAGTAGAAAAATCAAAACAGTAGAAGTAAATGGTCAAAAATGACTAAATTAATACAAATGTTTTGAATTCCCAGTTCTTGCAATAACTACTTCATCTCTGACCCCAAACATAACTAGGCTGCAAAACACCAAAAAATGTCATCAACAGCCAAGAATACACCCCAACTCACCCAATGTAACGTGAACTAAAAATGTAAGAGAGTAATAGAGGCAGAGAGAGAAGGTGGTAAGAAAAACAAAATGGTTGTGGTTAACAATAATAATGAAAATGAGAATATGTAGGATTTTAGGGCTTTAGCTACCTTCCCTTTATGAAGAAGTGTCACTAAAATGTTGAAAAGGGGTGATATGCTTTCAAAAAAGACCAGCAAACTATGCCAGCACCTTTACTGGCTTTTCTAAATTTAGGCTTCACCTCAGGCAGGCAGACTTCAGTCAGCACAGGCCCAACATGCACAAAAATGCCCCTCAAGCGAGAGAAATATGTCAGACCTTTGCCTTGACAGATAAATTCATTATGTCATAAAGATTTATTAGACTTATGTGAATTAAACAAAAGAGCAAAAATACAAAGAGGCAAAAAGGATTACCCAAAAAATAAACACATCCTAAACCATAATTCAGTAATCGAAATCCAGAGACAGATGCAAATAATACAGAAAACAGAAAATTCAATATTCAAAACTAATACACTCTTTCACAATCATTGAACCCCTGAAGGACCTTACTCCCTAGCCTGAAATATAAAGGCTTAGGGTGACCCATCAGTAGTAACAACAGGGTGGCAACTCCTATTAGAACTCCACCCACAAAACACAAGTAATGAAAGCAAAGATCATCAAACACAATACTTAAATATCAAATAATTAAACAAAACATTAACAAAGAAAAACATAAAGGCAACCCAAAAACAGGGATAACAAAAGATAGAAACAAACGAGGTCTGACAAAAAAAAGAGACTAACCCTATAACTCAGGAACCAAAAGGGGCAGGTGAGAAACAAAGAGATGGTTATAGAACATGTTCTAACTTGTCACAGTGAGAAAAGGATCAACTCGATGGCTTCATTCAGTACGAGTGGATGCGTGTTCAGATATGGACACTTTCTTATCCTCCTTCAGAATATGTCAGAGTGCAACAGTGAAAAGTGAGTTAACATCAAGTTTCTTGTGAAACTGAACAAATCCAATCTGGAAACTTGTGCAAGCAAAAACGACAGAGATCTTCAACAGCCCTTAAGAAAATGATCTGCGGAATAACATTGGCAGTGTTATATGCAGCTGTGAGTCAACTCAGAAGAAAACTATTTTGAAGGTGATCGTAGTTAATTTTCTTAATTTGTTAAATTAAAAGAGTTACAGGAACAGTCTCATTTTTCTTTTGTCGGAAGTCATATAAAACAACAAAAATATCAGACAAATGAGAAGTGAACTTGCACGGCTAAAAATTAACCAAAACAATATTAATTCTACCAGTAGACAAGTGAAATTTAAACAAATATACAAGCCAGTTTTAAATAGTCTGTGGATTTACATCTCATAACAGCTGTACTCTTACACAGAATATAGCTTTAATATACAGTGGGTACGGAAAGTATTCAGACCTCCTTCAATTTTTCACTCTTTGTCATATTGCAGCCATTTGCTAAAATCATTTAAATTAATTTTTTCCCTCATTAATGTACACACAGCACCCCATATTGACAGACAAAAAAAAAGAATTTTTTAAATTGTTGCAGATTTATTAAAAAAAGAAAAACTTGAATATCACATGGTCCTAAGTATTCTGACCCTTTGCTCAGTATTTAGTAGAAGCACCCTTTTGAGGTAATACAGCCATGAATCTTCTTGGGAAAGATGCAACAAGTTTTTCACACCTGGATTTGGGGATCCTCTGCCATTCCTCCTTGCAGATCCTCTCCAGTTCTGTCAGGTTGGATGGTAAACGTTGGTGGACAGCCATTTTTAGGTCTCTCCAGAGATGCTCAATTGGGTTTAAGTCAGGGCTCTGGCTGGGCCATTCAAGAACAGTCACAGAGTTGTTGTGAAGCCACTCCTTCGTTATTTTAGCTGTGTGCTTAGGGTCATTGTCTTGTTGGAAGGTAAACCTTCAGCCCAGTCTGAGGTCCTTAGCACTCTGGAGAAGGTTTTTGTCCAGGATATCCCTGTACTTGGCTGCATTCATCTTTCCCTCGATTGCAACCAGTTGTCCTGTCCCTGCAGCTGAGAACACCATGATGCTGCCACCGCCATGCTTCACTGTGGGGACTGTATTGGACAAGTGATGAGAAGTGCCTGGTTGTCTCCACACATACTCTGATTTTAGCAAATGGCTGCAATATGACAAAGAGTGAAAAATTGAAGGGGGTCTGAATACTTTCCGTATCCACTGTATGTGTAACTGATTTTCTGCCATTGACAACAAAGTAGTTTTATAATTCATTCTTTCATTTTCTGTCCTATTCATTCAGTGCTGGGTTCTTGAGGAGCAGAAAATAGAGTCCGACTGTGTAGAATTTTCAGGATTACCCCTTGAATGTATGGCCTTTGTACTCTATTCCAGAAACACACATCCTAAATTAGTTGACACCATGAAAAAGGCCTGATATTATGTGTGAGATCATGTGTGTACATGAGTGGTCCCTGTCATGGACTTACACTCAATCCAAGTTTTGTGCCTAATGTTGCATAGATAAGCTCTGCCTATTCTAGAATGTCAACCTTCTAATACAAATTCTATAGGTCATTTCAGATTAATAGTAAAGAGAACATTTCACAAGTATTCACCCCACTTTTCCTTATTTTGGTAGGCGAACCTGTTGTCATTACCATCTTTGCACATCTGTGTACTATCAGCAGAATTGCAGAAACATCTTGAAGCCTGATGGGCACAAGTATTGCTGAGCAATTTTAAATTCTTCCCACAAAATTTTTTATGAGGCACTGCTATAATATTGACTTGTTTTGATTTTAGTGCACTCCTGCAAGGCTTTTTGTTTATGTTTTTGAGGAATGATCTTGTTAGAAGAAAATCTTTTTTCTAAGTCCAAGGTCTCTGCAAGCTACAGATTCTACTCCAGGAATTCTCTGTAGTAAGATAAAACTATCCTAATTTTCAAGCTATAATGCAGTGAGGCATTTCCAGAACATGATGTTGCCTCTAATATATTTTACAGTTGGGATGGTGTTCTACTGCATTCAGACCCCCAAGGTTAAACAAACCTTCTATGATGAATGAAAACTTTGGATGGCATTTTCCCTTGCCCAGATGCGGGTCACCGGGGCCCCCCTCTGGAGCCAGGCTTGGAGGTGGGGCTCGATGACGAGTGCCTAGTGGCCGGGCCTGCACCCATGGGGCTCGGCCAGGCACAGCCCGAAGAGGCAACGTGGGTCCCCTTTCCCATGGGCTCACCACCTATGGGAGGGGCCAAGGAGGTCGGGTGCAGTGTGAGTTGGTTGGTGGCCGAAGGCGGGGACCTTGGCGGTCCAATCCTCGGCTACAGAAGCTGGCTCTTGGGACGTGGAATGTCACCTCTCTGAAGGGGAAGGAGCCTGAGCTAGTGCGCGAGGTCGAGAGGTTCCGGCTAGATATAGTCGGACTCACCTTGACGCACAGCTTGGACTCTGGAAGCAATCTCCTTGAGAGGGGCTGGACTCTCTACTACTCTGGAGTTGCCCCCGGTGAGAGGCGCTGAGCAGGTGTGGGTATACTAATTGACCCCCGAGTTGGAGCCTGTTCATTGGGGTTTACCCCGTTGGACGAGAGGTTAGCCTTCCTCCGCCTTCTGGTGGGGGGACAGGCCCTAACTGTTGTTTGCGCATATTCTCCTAACAGCAGTTTGGAATACCCACCCTTATTGGAATCCCTGGAGGGGGTGCTAGAGGGCATACCTTCTGGGGACTCCCTCGTTCTGCTGGGAGACTTCAGTGCTCACGTGGGCAATGACAGTGAGACTTGGAAGGGCGTGATTGGGAGGAATGGCCCCCCCGATCTGAACCTGAGCGGTGTTTTGTTATTGGACTTCTGTGCTCATCACGGATTGTCCATAACGAACACCATGTTCAAGCATAGGGGTGTTCATATGTGCACTTGGCACCAGGACACCCTAGGCCTCAGTTCGATGATCGACTTTGTGGTCGTGTCATCGGACTTGCAGCCACATGTCTTGGACACTCGGATGAAGAGAGGGGCGGAGCTGTCAACTGATCACCACCTGGTGGTGAGTTGGCTTCGATGGTGGGGGAGGATGCCGGTCAGGCCTGGTAGGCCCAAACGTGTTGTGAGGGTCTGCTGGGAACGTCTGACAGAGCCCCCTGTCAGAAGTAGCTTCAACTCCCACCTCCGGCAGAACTTCGACCACATCCCGAGGGAGGTGGGGGACATTGAGTCCGAATGGGCTATGTTCCGTGCCTCTATTGTTGAGGCGGCTGACCGGAGCTGTGGCCGTAAGGTGGTCAGTGCCTGTCGTGGCGGCAATCCCCGAACCCGTTGGGACACCAGCGGTGAGGGATGCCATCAAGCTAAAGAAGGAGTCCTACAGGACCCTTTTGGAATACCCACCCTTTTTGGAATCCCTGGAGGGGGTGCTATAGGGCATACCTTCTGGGGACTCCCTTGTTTTGCTATCAGGCAGCTGATAGGTACCAGCAGGCCAAGCGGAATGCGGCTTTGGTGGTTGCTGAGGCAAAAACTCGGGTGTGGGAGGAGTTTGGGAAGGCCATGGAGAACGACTTTCGGACGGCTTTGAGGAGATTCTGGTCCACCATCCGGCGTCTCAGGAAGGGGAAGCAGTGCAGTGTCAACACTGTATATGGTGGGGATGGTGCGCTGCTGACCTCGACTCGGGACTTTGTGGATCGGTGGGGGGAGTACTTCAAAGACCTCCTCAATCCCACTAACATGCTTTCCAATGAGGAAGCAGAGCCTGGGGACTCGGAAGTGGGCTCCCCCATCTCTGGGACTGAGGTCACCAAGGAGGTCAAAAAACTCCTTGGTGGCAGGGCCCCGGGGGTGGATGAGATACGCCCGGAGTTTCTCAAGGCTCTGGATGTTGTAGGACTGTCTTGGTTGACACGCATCTGCAACATCGCATGGACATCAGGGACAGTGCCTCTGGATTGGCAGACCGGGGTGGTGGTTCCCCTCTTTAAGAAAGGGGACCGGAGGGTGGGTTCCAACTACAGAGGGATCACACTCCTCAGTCTCCCTAGAAAAGTCTATTCGGGGGTCCTGGAGAGGAGAGTCCATCGGATAGTCGAGCCTCGGATTCAGGAGGAATAGTTTGGTTTTCGTCGTGGTCGCAGAACAGTGGACCAGCTCTACACCCTTAGCAGGGTCCTGGAGGATGCATGGGAGTTTGCCCAACCAGTCTACATGTTTTGTTGACTTGGAAAAGGCATTCAACCATGTCCCTCGGGGAATCCTGTGGGGGGTACTCCGAGAGTATGGGGTACCGGACCCCCTGATAAGGGCTGTTCGGTCCCTGTACGATCGGTGCCAGAGCTTGGTCCGCATTGCTGGCAGTAAGTCAAACCCGTTTCCAGTGAGAGTTGGACTCCGCCAGGGCTGCCCTTTGTCACCGATTCTGTTCATAACTTTTATGGACAGAATTTCTAGGTGCAGCCAGGGCATTGAGGGGGTCCGGTTTGGTGAACTCAGGATTGGGTCACTGCTTTTTGCAGATGATGTTGTCCTGTTTGCTTCATCAGGCCGTGATCTTCAGCTCTTTCTGGATCGGTTCGCAGCCGAGTGTGAAGCGGCTGGGATGGGAATCAGCACCTCCAAACTCGAGACCATGGTCCTCAGCCGGAAAAGGGTGGAGTGCCCTCTCAGGGTTGGTAGCGAGATCCTGCCCCAAGTGGAGGAGTTCAAGTATCTTGGGATCTTGTTCACGAGTGAGGGAAGAATGGAGTGTGAGATCGACAGGCGGATCGGTGCGGCATCTGCAGTAATGCGGGCTCTACATCGGTCTGTCGAGGTGAAAAAGGAGCTGAGCTGCAAGGCGAAGCTCTCACTTTACCAGTCGATCTATGTTCCTACCCTCTCCTATGGTCATGAGGTATGGGTAGTGACCGAAAGAATGAGATCGCGAATACAAGTGGCTGAAATGAGTTTCCTTCCGCAGGGTGTCTGCGGTTTCCCTTAAAGATAGGGTGAGAAGCTCAGTCATCCGGGAGGGGCTCAGAGTAGAGCCGCTGCTCCTCTGCATCGAGAGGAGTCAGATGAGGTGGCTCGGGCATCTGTTCAGGATGCCTCCTGGACGCCTCCCTGGTGAGGTGTTCCGGGCACGTCTATCTGGGAGGAGGCCCCGGGGAAGACCCAGGACACGCTGGAGGGACTATGTCTCTCGGCTGGCCTGTGAACACCTTTGCATTCCCCCGGAAGAGCTAGAACAAGTGGCTGGGGAGAGGGAAGTCTGGGAATCTCTGCTCAAGCTGCTGCCCCCGCAACCCGATCTCGGATAAGCGGAAGAGGATGGATGATGTTCATAGTGAGAAATCAAGCAAAATTACATCTTTTATTGGCTAACTCAAAAAATTACAATATGCAAGCTTTTGAGGCAACTCAGTAGTTTTACTCTTCTACCAAATCTAGCACTAAGTGTTTAAAGCACAAATCTTCTTTTCTGTGTTTTCAGAGCATATGCTAATCGTTCTACTGCATTCAGACCCCCATCTCTTTGAGCCTTTAGTTATATCGCTGTAGTATGCAATTTTAAACTAAATGGTCTTAAAACAAATATATGCAGTGATTTTCCAACATTATATCATGATGATGGAATGTCAGTGTCCCCAAGTCTTGTTAGAAATAGCAGTCCTTTAAAACATTTCTTACTTCTGTGTGGTAGTTTTTAGTAATTGATTTGCTGAGAATGTACCTCAGCAAAGTTTCTTCAGAGGTCTGCTAAACATCTGGTGCACTTTGTAAATGCATATGTTTTTAACTTAAACTTCAGTTAAACAACTTTAATTACAATTGGATATTCTACAGTATATTCGACTTATTACTTGACTTTTAAATACAACTGATAGCCTCTTTAAGTTTCCAAAAGAACATTGTGAATGATTATAAAATTCAGTTTGTTTAATATCTATCAACAATAGATGGTTACAAGAATTATTACAGCTCATGGCATGCTGGACTCTTTTATGCTGTTTACTCGCTTCGCTCGCCTACCCCCGGTGTTGGGTAACCCGAAATACATTGATGAATGTATGAGATACATTGGAGTGTAAAGGTGTGGATGACGAACAAAGGACGTATATTCATTAATCCTAATGAATGTTCACTAATAGTGGACTCAGCGTTGTTTGAGAAGCGCGTTGTAGGCGCCTGCGTTCATTTGTTTTATCCAGGCGGGCTCATTTTTGTAGCCCCGTTAGTCGAGCTCTTTCTTTTTGGAGCCGTGCCTGCTTTGCTTGCGGTATTTCAGACGCGCGCTGTAGGCGCCTGCGTTCATTGATTCTATGTTCATTGTATTTGTCCATGCGGACTCGCTTTTGTAGTTCCGTTAGTCGAGCTGTTTGATTTTGGAGCCGAGACAGTTTTGCTTCCGCGGTTTCAGACGCGCGTTGTAGGCGCCCACGTATCCGCGCATGCGCCTTCCGTAGTATCTCGGGTTTGACTATGCTGTGTTTTGTAGACGTTTGGGGACTCCGTACTTTGTCTGGTTTGACTGTGGGGCGGGACGCCAAAGCCTCCTCTGTTTGTGTTCTCTGTGAGTACTTATAGTATGGTATTACTGTAATGTGATTTACATATGCTGTGGAATCCGGATCTTTGGGGCGTCTGTACTATCTCGGGTTGTTGCCTGCGGTGCTTTCGAAGCGCGTTGTAGGCGCTTGCACCTTCCGTACTATGTCGGGTTTGACTATGCTTTGTAGTGTGCACATGTAGGGTTCTGTACTCTCTTGAGAGGGCCACATACAGTTGTCCATGTGTAAAGTGCTTAATATTGTATCACTGTAATGTGATTCACATATGTTGTGGAGTCCGGATCTGTGTGGTTTCTGTACTATCTCGTGTTTATGCTTGCGGTGTGTTAGAAGCGCGCGGACCATGCTGTGTAGTGTGGACATTTAGTTCAGAAGCGCGTTGTAGGCGCCTGCGCCTTTCGTACTTTCCCGTGCCTTCCATACTATCTTTGTGGACCTGTGGGGCCTCCGTAGCCTCTTCCGTTTGACTCTGGGGTGCAGTGCAGAATCCTCTTTTTTGTGTGGCTGTGTCGTTAGTCGTTAGCTATGGGCGCATTGTTGCTGCATTTCTTATTCACGTTAGTTGAGCTCTTCGTTTTTGGGCCGTGACTCCTTCGTTCGTGGTGGATCAGACTTCGCTTGCGGTTTATGAGACGTGCGCTGTAGGCGCCTGCGCACTATGTCTCCTGCGTACATCGCCGTGTACCTGGGTCTGTGCCTTCCGGTTTACCATTCTCGGTTAGTAATATGGATCTTCTTTTCATTTTAACAAATTACTGTCTTGTTAACATTTTCTTCCATTGAGTGCTTCAAAATAGTTACCTTTATAAATAACCTGAATTAACAGAATACTAAAGCAAATATACTGGGTGTATTACTTCCTGGTACAACATCTGCTCATCTTCAGACCAAAAAGTACTGCTGAGGGTAATAAAGCCCGTATTGAATATTTCTGGCGCACACCTGCCTTTTGCTCAGAATAAACCCAATGTCTTGCAAAAGTAAGAATATATTGATTTAGCACTTTTTTTTATAGATCTTTCATGTCAATTAAATTTTTTGAATTGCCGCATTAAGTATTATTAAATATTATACAGATCTTCTAGTTTTTTAAGTATGTTGAATGATTTTCCCACCAAAAGAAAAACGATGTGTAAATGACTAACAGTTTGTATAGACATCCTTTTCAGCAAGCAGCTTGAAGGCAAAATGCAGTTTGATTCCTGATCATTTTTAATGTACATTACACTGAGATTGGAGAGAAAGTACACAGTAGACTTCCATCACATGGTGAGCCCAATGAACTGCAATGTGACAAGCAGTTCTCTTCTGTAGGGTGGAGAATTTTTTTAACATATGTTAATTTATGTTAGTGATACTTTCAATTGGGAATTGACAGATTTATGCCCGTAATAATGGTAGTTGTATTTTAAATAAGTATAACACAATGCTCTTCAATTGTTGCATTAAACTAGTTGTAATATCAGTGTAGTTATTAAATAGAGCCATGGGTTCAAGCTGCGAGATACATATGCAGTTGTCAGTCGATACATGAAAGAAACACACACGTAGACACACATCCTGTTTTTTCATGTTCGGCTTTGCGTTTATTCTACCACGACATCTCATGGTGTTCTTGCTGCGGGAATGCATTCCCACTCTATTTCTCCCACCCCACTTTGTTTAATTTTTATCATAAATTATAGAGGCAGGTTTATACAGGGTGGGCCATAAGTTTCCATACATATGGTTTTTAACATTTTATCAAATCAGCAATTTCCGGATGCTTGGATTGGTTACCATGGTCCTGTGGAGTGGCCTCCCAGATCTCACCCCACTTGATTTTTATCTTTGGGGGCATTTGTAGGCCATGGTGTATCAGGAAAAGATACAAAACATAAATCATCTTAAGGAACATATCACCAACGCCATTACAAGCATAACTACAACTGTGCTAATACAGTAATCCCTCCTCCATCGCGGGGGTTGCGTTCCAGAGCCACCCGCGAAATAAGAAAATCCGCGAAGTAGAAACCATATGTTTATATGGTTATTTTTATATTGTCATGCTTGGGTCACAGATTTGCGCAGAAACACAGGAGGTTGTAGAGAGACAGGAACGTTATTCAAACACTGCAAACAAACATTTGTCTCTTTTTCAAAAGTTTAAACTGTGCTCCATGACAAGACAGAGATGACAGTTCCGTCTCACAATTAAAAGAATGCAAACATATCTTCCTCTTCAAAGGAGTCAGGAGCAGAGACTGTCATAAAGGCAGAGGAAAATCAATAGGGCTGTTTGGGTTTTAAGTATGCGAAGCACCGCGGCACAAAGCTGTTGAAGGCGGCAGCTCACACCCCCTCCGTCAAGAGCACAGAAAGAGAGAGAGAAAAACAAGCAAGCAAAAATCAATACGTGCCCTTCGAGCTTTTAAGTATGCGAAGCATCGTGCAGCATTTCGTTTCAGGAAGCAGCTGCACAAAAGATAGCAACGTGAAGATAATCTTTCAACATTTTTAGACTAGCGTCCGTATTGTCTAGGTGTGCGAACAGCCCCCCTGCTCAATCCCCCTACGTCAGGATCAGAGAAAGTCAGCGCAAGAGAAAGAGAAATGTAAGCTGGGTAGATCCTCAGCCATCTGCCAATAGCGTCCCTCGTATGAAATCAACTGGGCAAACCAACTGAGGAAGCATGTACCAGAAATTAAAAGACCCATTGTCCGCAGAAACCCGCAAAGCAGCAAAAAATCCGCGATATGTATTTAAATATGCTTACATTTAAAATCCGCGATGGAGTGAAGCCGCGAAAGGCGAAGCGCGATATAGCGAGGGATTACTGTACGTGTTCATCAGCAGTGGCGGACACGTATTGAAATGTGTTTTCAAAACAATGGCAGTCATGTAGAACATATTATATAAATAAAATGTTTTTTCATAAAAATGTTTATTTTCCTATGTATGGAAACTTATGGCCCACCCTGTATATGTGCTAGAGCTGACATCCAGTGTACTTCCAATTTAGAGCACATTGCATACAATGTAGTCCAGAGGAAATAAGAATGTGTGAGTTTCTGACTGCACAAACAGATGAGAGGCTTATCTCTCTGCTGTTGGTCTGTTGTTGCTGTTTGTTGGTCCATAACAGGATTAACAACGGAAAATAAGAGGTCCTAGATTGTGTCATATTTAGCCTTCGTATGGTCTACCTGCGGTGTCTTCCAGCACGTCGCCGCCTATCAGAATTCAGCAAGCTTACAGTGCTGCTGAAATATCAAACAGCAAGTTTTAGAGCCTTTTCCACATTAGCGTTCATTTTACCTGATACTGGCATCTAGCAGTTTCACATTATAGTAGATATTGTAGCTATTCCATGTATTTGAAACTTCATTTAGTTTAGCCCCACATAATATTTCTTTACTGCCTATCCCCTCTTGCAGCCCTGAACTGACGCCCCATGCCACAGAGCATTAAGTCGGATTCCACAGACCCTCACAGCCATCCAACATCTGTAGTTTTTTAGACTGATAGTTTTCATTTAGACATTGAGCGAACTGTATTACTTGTGTAATTCTTGGGAATTGTATGATAAGTAACATTGAATGGACAGCACTCACTGATCAGCTTCACAAAACATTTAGTACATTCAGTAATTAAGATTCACATTGCCTTGGGTTATCTGAAAGAGAGCTGGGCAGTTATGCCTTCCGTCCTCTGGCAGCACAGAAGAGCATGGCCAGTAGAAAGAATAATTGTTTACTTGCTGTATTTAACTTGTTTGTAAAATTGTGAAAGGTTTTTGTCTGGATTTCCTATGTGCACTATAGGAAGAAGAATGTAAGTATGTATTACATAGTGTGTGCTTCTCTTAATTTTGTGTTTAATGTATCACTTTGCATGTGAAAAGAGACAAATTTTTGCATATTTCAAGTGGAGCTTCTCATATTTAGCTAACAACTGCAGTTTTCATGTGCCTCTTTTAAGCAGCAATATATAAGTCATAAGAATTTATATACTGTACCTAATGTAACAGGATGTTTTTTCTCATGGTTACATAATATGGAGCTTAAATTTGTATTAAGCGCAAATAGATTTGATGTATTTTGTCACCTATTTTGTACATTAGTCAGGTTATCACACTTATATGTAAAGTTTTAAAAAACAATAGAAAAACAGTAGTTTAATTATGGGTAGTATAAAGCATGCAAGTCAAGGTGCTTCATAGAAAACTTTCACAGTCCTTAGTGGATGTTTTCTCATGCCCCCCCCCCCCCCCAAGGTCAGCTATATAAAAAGTGTGTTAACTTTAGATGGACTCTGAAATAAGTAGTAATAGCTGCAATGGAAAATGCTAAGCCTGACCATCAGTGAATATATCTATCAGTGTCTCTGTCTAAGCTACTTTCATAATAAACTAGAAGCATTTTCAGCTAGTAAAGGGAGCAGTATACTCATCGTTGAGTCAGCAGAGACAGTGACCATCTCATTGAAAATCATTTTGTGAAACTTTCAGTGACCGTTAAATTGAAAATTAATATATCTCTAGATACTTCTTGTGTTATATGTGTTATTGTGGGTCTGCAGTTTCTAAGCCGATGTGTTTGATTTTCTGGAATGTGTCTTTGTGGTTCAGGTGTATTGTCTAGGAAATAATATTACATACAGGTGTCAATTTCCAGGGGGAGCACAATAGTACAGCATTATCATGATACTGTATTTAGTTCACTATATGATAATAAGAATTTTTTTTTGCTTACTTGTTTTTCCTTTGTTTCATTTTTAGCATTCCTGCTCTGCTGTATTGTGTATTATAATGTATTATTAAGGTTTGAAAGTTTTATGAGCAGAATTTTGGCAGTTTATCACATCTAATGAGAAAAAACCTTTGCTTTATTGCATCTCACTTTATCTTAAACTTTAGAATTTGATTCCAAGTGCAACAGCAGTCTCCTCAGTAAAAATGAGAAAACTCAGTTGCATTATGGCTAGTTGTACCAGTGTGATGAGCAGATTCATCTGAGGTTTTGACTGTACAAAATTTGCATAACCCCACTGAACAAGACTGGTTGAAGGAGACTTAGCACAAAGCATGTGCTTCTACTCTTTTTATTGATTTCACTTACACACACTGATGTAAAATATGAAATTAATTTCTGTATGAGCTCTAACTTGGCTTTCTAGTACTTTTAAGTAGAATTGTGCCAGGTGGCCGCTCCAGTTGAAAGGACAGAGTTCCAGTTCATTCATACATATACAGTACTGTGCAAAGTTTTAGGCAGGTGTGAAAAAATGCAGTAAACAAAGAATGCTTTCAAAAATGGAAACTGTTGCCTGCAGACACTCATTATTGTACCGCTCTCCAGCCCTTCGACAAACAAACTGCCTTCTGCTACAACCAAATATTTCAAATTTTGACTCATCAGTCCAGAGCACCTGCTGCCATTTTTCTGCACCCCAGTTCCTATGTTTTCGTGCATACTTGAGTCGCTTGGCTTTGTTTCCACGTCGGAGATACGGCTTTTTGGCTGCAACTCTTCCATGAAGACCACTTCTGGCCAGACTTCTCCGGACAGTAGATGGGTGTACCTGGGTCCCACTGGTTTCTGCCAGTTCTGAGCTGATGGCACTGCTGGACATCCTCCGATTTCAAAGGGTAATAAGCTTGATGTGTCTTTCATCTGCTGCACTAAGTTTCCTTGGCCGACCACTGCGTCTACGATCCTCAACATTGCCCGTTTCTTTGTGCTTCTTCAAAAGAGCTTGAACAGCACATCTTGAATCCCCAGTCTGCTTTGAAATCAGTATAACTATCTTGTGTCTTGTTGCTGTACTCAATCTTGCCATGACATGAAACTGTCTTCCACAACCTCACCTTGGTAGCAGAGTTTAGCTGTTCCTCACCCAGTTTTAAGCCTCCTACACAGCTGTTTCTGTTTCAGTTAATGACTGTGTTTCAACCTACGTGTGACATTGATAATCATTAGCACCTGTTTGGTAGAATTGGTTGATCATACACCTGACTATAATCCTACAAAATCCCTGACTTTGTGCAAGTGTACCTATAAGAATTGATGCTGGTTTGAAGGCAAAAGGTAGTAACACCAAATATTGATTTGATTAAGATTTTTCTTTTGTTCGCTCACTTTGCATTTTGTAAATTGATAACAATAAACAATCATTATTTATATTTCTGAAAGCATTCTTTGTTTACATCATTTTTTCACACCTGCCTAAAACTTTTGCACAGTATTGTATATGTACAGTATATAGAGATGTCATGATACAAAAATGTTTGTATTCAGTCTCAGTGAAATTTTATTATACTCAGTGCCTTTGAATACCACAGATAAAACAGAAATCCCTTTCACTGGATTTTTATTAAAGTATCTCCATTATTGAAGTGGACAATTTTGTGCCTTCTTCTGTAATACATTATAAAATATATAAATACTAGCAGTAACAACTTTAAAATACTGGTTTAGCCTTGAAATAGTTACCCAACTATCATTTAAGTAAACAAGTATTGGCATTCATAAACCTCAAAATACAATGCAAGTCTTGAATTTTAATGTGTAGTAGAGATAAGGATCCTACCAGTACAATTACAAATCAGGATTTTATAATCTTTGGGGAGGATTTCAGCATAGAGTTTATGAAGAATGAATCATGTGCACACTCTAAACGTATTCTGACATTTTCTATCCATTAACTCAAAATACTGCTTAAAACCCACACTAAATATAAAAATTCAAACATTTTTTTATATGTACTGTTAAATTAGTGAATTCCTAGATAATTCAGGGTATTTCCATTTAAATGCAATCTTTAAAGCTTGTTTTTGTAATAACATCCTTTTAAAATCTGGTTTGTCAGCTAACCACTTTAATGTGTTTGTAACTATTTGTTGTGAAATTTCATAGTTGCATCATTAGCTACTTATCTTAATTACTGAAGAGTAATATTTAACAAATGTTAACAATGAATTCAAATTTCAAATGTCAAAAACACATGGTGTTATAATTTTCCAAATCTGTCCCTCTTTTTTACATTTGTCCCATTTTTAAAGCTTCTGGTGTGAAATCAAGCTTACCAGTTTTACATTAGTCCTTTATTTCAGAACTCGTGTAAAACAGCCTTTGTTTTGCCGTTTTCAAGGATTCTTACATGAGTGATCAAACTTTGTTATTGCATATGCTCGTATACAAATATTTGAAAATGTCTTCGACTGTCATTACATGTATTCAGTAAATTCATAACTGTGAGATAGGTATACATTATTCAAATATGTGTGTAATTTTACTTAAGGTTAACTACACTGTTTTGCTTGTCCTTTTAAGTGCATGTTTTGGCGATTACGCATCTCTTTTGACACAGTACATGTCACTTTAAAAGGGAGATGTGCCTTGCTCTTTGAAGCATTAAAATAGTAAATAAATTTTATATTGGTATTACCAAATGGAGCAACACATGTAATTACTGGTGTAAAGCCAAATAGCCGCTTTTTTTTTTTTTTTTTTTTTTCTTGCCTGGATGTTTACATACTGCAACTGTTGTTTGCACCACCAGTCTTCCCACATCACACAGACCTATATGTGTAACTGTAGATGTGTTTGAGGTCCCCCTCCTCGAATCTGGACTGTATATACTGGTTAGAAAACTGATGGATGCTTGGACTGATGGACACATGTAGAAGTGTTCATTGCAATCAGAGAATGAATATACTGTATAAAGACTGTGTAGTAGACTATTAAAAGCGACTAATTTTGTTATCTTTGCATCTTATATAACAAGGGTGAAAATGCAAGTTTAACAGTTACATCTCATCTGATAGATATTGTTTTATTTGCAAAGTATGCAAAAACCTGTTTCTGAATACATTTCAAAATGGGGTAAAACTGGCAATAATGTGAATTTTGCTCTTTTGTTTTTCCTTTGTACAAGTATCACTCCTGCACTTGCATGTTGAAATTCTCCTGCACAAACATAAAGCATGTGAGAGAGTGACATGTGCGGTTTTCTTTGTTCAACATGTTGATATGGAGCTGCAGGACTGAGCACTGAGATCCATTTTATATGTAGTTTTACTTAGTTTTTTCTTATTTTAATTGTGCCTTTCAAAGTAACTTGTCTACTTGTTTTCACGCATGCGTGCAGTACCAACTTTCTTTTTACTACCAATAAGTACCTATACTGTAAAAAAAAAAAAATAGTACTGTTATGTTTTTGGAACTTTGGTACTGAAGTAGTACCAAAATATCCATTCTTGTACTATACATGTTATTTAAATGTTTACACGACAGCCTTAGTTTATGGTGTGCCAAAGCACTTTATTTGATTTTATGTGATAATCTTGCAGTTTGCATGTTTCAAATAAAGCTCTTTTTCCTATCAAATATCAATTATTTAAATGTGATCTGTTATATAAGAAGGAAACAGGATTAAATGAACATCATGTGAATTTCTTTTTTTTTTTTTTTTTTAAGCCAATGAGCTGGGCAAAAATGGAATACCTAAAATATAATGTTTCAATTACTTTTAAAGCAGTTACGCAGTGGACATCCTTACTATTTAAACATTAAAATCACATTTAGTATATGTCAAAGTATAGCTGACTATAAGATCTGTTTGGGGCATATCCTTGTTTTGTCAGCTGAGTGTTATTTCCTCTGTGATGCCTGGCAGTTTATTAAAAAAAAAAATACCACTTTGAACCACTTTAAGGTTTGTCAAGAAAGGAACTCTTTCTGTACCACAAGTTGTAATTAATATTATTTGATCTTTCATTGATTATAATTGTAAGGCTTAAGTTGAAAGTGTGTAAAGATATTTAGAGTTGGTTCCGCTCTTGAGCTGAGTAATGGGATTATCTTAAATTCTAAGTTAGAGGTATATTTGGTATAAAAAAGGAAAAGCAATAACAAATATTCATGTAGGGAAATGGATAAGAAGACTGACTTGTGTGTCTGGCTGATATCGAATAGACTACTTTGTTTTCTTAGTAGGGTAAACCTGTGTCTGTTTGCTGCTTACAGTATTTGCAGGTGCATCAGTCATGAGTGCTAAATACATTTGTGTCTATCATGATTTTTGGAAAGTAACATTTAATCACTGTGCCAGCATACTTGCCCTTAGGACTGCTGCTTTCAGCTGCACAAAACAAGGTCCCAGTCCAGATTCATTCACTGCTTGAATTTAGTTTAAATGTTTCCCCATGTCTACTGTACTGTATTTGGTGTCTCAGACTACTTAGATTTTCCTTTTAACTCTGGAAGGCATGTATGTTAGGTTAATTTACTAGGGGGCTCCGCCCCCTGCTCGCTTCGCTCGCCAACCCCTGGCGTTGGGACATGAGAAAGAGTCAGATGTATGAATTAGATATAGAACTAGGGGGCTCCGCCCCCTGCTCGCTTCGCTCGCCAACCCCTGGCGTTGGGACATGAGAAAGAGTCAGATGTATGAATTAGATATAGAATAGTGTGCAGCTTTGGATGATGCCCATAGAAATAACAAATAGAGTGTTTGTCATATATTAATGTTTTATTGGAATATTTCTTTGTATACAACATTAGCAGTAAAGATGGTGTCTTGTCCTTGAATGAGTCTTCCTTGGCATGGATTATTTATAATTTTAACTTTAACGTCAGATGAACGGCGAACACGTGAGAAGGCAACATAAAGTTGTCCATGTCCAAAAACGGGTTCAGAGAGGTAGATGCCAACCTTGTCCATGGTTTGTCCTTGTGATTTGTTGATGGTCATGGCAAATGCAGGTTTAATGGGGAACTGTCGGCGTTTCAATGTAAAAGGTAATTCTAGCTCAGAACTTGTAAGGTCAATTCTAGGAATGAGAACAGTATTGTTAGCATGTGATCCTGTAAGAACTGTCGCTTGAATAACATTGCGTGTCATGGTGTTGACGACTAACCGTGTGCCATCGCATAAACCCTGTTTTGTGTTAAGGTTTCTTAATAGCATGATTATTGTTCCGTTTTTAAGGGCAAGGTCGTGTTGTGGTAATCCGGCAGGGTTAATAGTGTTCAAATATTCTAAGGGGAAATTTATATGTTCATTGTCGTCATCAGAGTCAACTTTGTCTGAGCTTAGAAAGATCTGTGTCTCTCCAGGAAGTAATGAAATGACTTGGTTATTAATGTGATTAACATTAATATTTTTTGGACATAATATAGTGCGTTGTGTTAACAGGGGTATTTGGTCTAATGTGATTGCTGTTCCAAATATCTGTTTTACTAAGTCGTCTGAGATAAAGGATTGTGGAATGGAAATAATATCTGGGTGAAGTCCATCTGTATTTGTGAGTGTACCATTTCCTAGTTGTATTAGCCAACTGTTATATTCTGGATCTGGACATCGCATGTTTTGTACCAACTGTATTGTTTTAAAGCAATGCCAATTGTCTGCGTATTTTAAGGTGGACTGAACAATAGCTGAGCGCATGGCATGTGGAACAATAGCTAAGCATTGTCTAAAATCTCCTCCTAATAAAAGAACTTTTCCTCCAAAGGGAATATTATTATTCATCAACGTTTGTAGAAGTTTATCAATGGTGTTGAGTAAGTGACTGGATGCCATTGTACATTCATCAATAATTATCAGTTTTGCAAGACGGATGTCTCGGGCATTGCTACTGTGAATGTTCATAGTGGATACTGATGTCTCTGTGATTGGGACCGGTATTTTGAATATTGAGTGACCTGTACGACCATTTATTAACAGATTTGCTGCCACTCCGGAGGATCGCAGTCACTGTTAATATGTTTCCTTTTCTGCAGTTGAACGGTTAATAGTGCTTTATTGTAAGGAGATCCACCTATGCTGAAACCTATGCTGTCTAGTGTGAAGGTGTTGACGTTCACTTTAGAATATGTGGCTTTGGGTGTCACTTCTTATGAATGTGTGTTTGTTGGGGGGGGGGGTGGTGGTGAGGATTGTTGTTGCGCGAGCGTCTTCTTTCTTTTTGTGTTCCTGTGTCTTGTTTGAATCCCCCTCTTTGTGTGTGTCCCGTCCGTTGCTTGTAGGGTCTGTGGGGTGGGCTTCGCTCGCCAACCCCTGGTGTTGGGAATGACAAAGAGCGTGATGTATGAATGAGATATAGAATAGTGTGACGGTGTAGATGATGCAAATAGAAATCAAACAATAAAGTGTGTGGCACAGTGTAAAGGTTTATTTGAAAATTTCTTTGTACACGCCGTTTAAGTGTAAAAGGTAATTCCAGCTCAGAACTTGTAAGGTCATTTAAGATGGTTATTGTTGTGATCAGAGTCAAGTTTGTCAGAGCTTAGAAAGAGTTGTGTCTCTCCAGGAAGTAATGGAATGACTTGGGTATTTATGTTTTCCACATTAATATTTTTTGGACATAATATAGTGCGTTGTGTTAAAAGGGGCATTTGGTCTAATGAGATTGCTGTTCCAAATGTCTCTGTAACTAAGTCGTCGCAGATAAAGGCTTGAGGAATTGTAATAATATGTGGCTGAAGTCCATCTGTATTGGTGAGTGTACCATCTCTCAGTTGTAATAAGCAATTGTTATGATCTGGTTCTGGACATCGTATCTTTTTTACTAACTGTATCTTTTGAAAGTAATGCCAATTGTCTGCGTATTTTAAGGTGCACTGAACAATAGCTGAGTGCATGGCATCTGGAAGAATAGCTAATCACTGTCTAAAATCTCCTCCTCATAAAAGTACCTTTCCTCCAAATCGAATATTATTATTCATAAACGTTTGTAGAAGTTTATGAATGGTGTTGAGTAAGTGACTTCATGCCATTGAACATTCATCAATAAACAACATTTTTTCAAGACGGATGTCACGTGCAGTGCCACCGTTAATGTTCATAGTGGATACCGATTTGTAGGATCTAATGCAGTTGATAAAGATTTAACTTTCAGGTACATCGTCAGTTGTAAGCTTCTGTAGATATTCAGTATATGAATGTAAAGAAGGCAGTCTAATTTGACCCTTTTGACAACAACGTGTAAATGTATAACTTGTATTGCCAGTTGTTTCTTCAGGGAAGTGAACTGAATGACAATGATTGCAAATGACATTCATTAATCCGAATGAATTTTCCTGGTGTATGTTTTCCTTGTGCCGTTTGAGAGGCGCGTTGTTGCATGTGTAGTATTTGGGACGTGTTGTTTTGGAGCTGTAATCGATTTGCCTGTGCTGTGTGAGAAGCCCGTTGTAGCCTTCGCTGCCATTAACGTATGTCTGAGACGGGAGGTGTTTCGTTTTGAATCCGTGCCTGTTGCGATGCAACACTTTGATTGATAGATTGCGTAATGTGGATCTAGGATGTAGATTTGTGCATATTTGCGTTGTTGATTTGTTTCAGGGTGCACTGTTCCAATGCGATGCAGTATTTGTGCACATATGCGAAAGCAGTATGGTCCATTGCCTTTTGGTGGCCTGATATTTACTCCGGTATATGCAAAAGCAAATGAACTATTGTAGGATCTAATGCAGTTCATAAAGTTTTTACTTTTAGGTACATCGTTAGTTAGAAGCTTTAGTTGAGCTTTGCGTTTTTGGAGTCGAGACATTTTTTCTTATGGATGTGTGGGGGGGATCGTTGTTGCACGAGTGTTTTGTTTCTTTTTGTGTTCCTGTGTCTTGTTTGAATCCCCCTCTTTGTGTGTGTCCCGTCCCTTGCTTGTAGGGTCTGTGGGGTGGTTTTGTGTTCTTTTTTTTGGTCTTCCATGGGCTTGTTGAATCCCCCTCTTGGTGTGTGTCCCGTCCCGTCCCGTGCCTGTGGGGGGGGGGGGGTGGGGGGGGGGGGTATGGTCGTGCCTTGCTATTGTGCGCTCGTCTGTCCTTTTTTTTTTGGTGTGTTTAGTTTCGTGTGCAATGTGTTTCGTGCTTTCCCCTCGTTTGAGTACTCTTTCCCCTCGTTTGAGTACTCTTTTATGTGCCTTTTCCTTATTTTGGTGCTTGTTGAGCCTCATTTTTGTGACTCCTTTCTGTATGTGCTCACTCCTGTTTTCTGTGCTCTTGTCGGACTCTTTTTGCGCCTGCGTCTCTCGCGGCCCCTCATCCGCCTCTCTCCCCCTCTTTGTGTGTCCCGTCCCTTGCTTGTAGGGTCTGTGGGGTGGTTTTGTGTTCTTTTTTTTGGTCTTCCATGGGCTTGTTGAATCCCCCTCTTGGTGTGTGTCCCGTCCCGTCCCGTCCCGTGCCTGTAGGGTGGCGGGGGTATGGTCGTGCCTTGCTATTGTGCGCTCGTCTGTTCTTTTTTTTTTTGGTGTGTTTAGTTTCGTGTGCAATGTGTTTCGTGCTTTCCCCTCGTTTGAGTACTCTTTAATGTTTTTTTTCCTTATTTTGGTGCTTGTTGAGCCTCATTTTTGTGACTCCTTTCTGTATGTGCTCACTCCTGTTTTCTGTGCTCTTGTCGGACTCTTTTTGCGCCTGCGTCTCTCGCGGACCCTCATCCGCCTCTCTCGCCCTCTTTTGTCCGCCTTTCTCGGGTCCTCAGCCAACTCTCGCGGACTGTTTGTTGCGCCGGCGCAGTACGTCTTTTTGCAGCTACGGCCCATGGCCGGATGTGCCTGCGTCCATCATCCGGTTTAGCATTCTCGGTTAGTAATATGGATAACTTTAAATGGGTCTAGTGTGACTTCCCTGCAATGGACTGTTGGTTGGTCCTTACCGTACATCTAGTGCTGCTGTAACCACTTAGCCACAACTCTTTAATTGGTTTACACTTGGTGGAAAATAAATGTATGTGTGTTTGCATTTAATTATTTTTGTTTCCCTTATACAACTTTTCTAATAATGTACCTTTTAATAAAGCCCATTTTATTGACAAAATAATATAACCAGAAGCATGCCCATGTGAACTAAAAAAAGTGCAGGTCTGTATTTCAGTAAAATAAGCAACAAAGAAAAGATTTTATGGGCATCTGTACATCTTAGTATTTCACATTCACGACCTACTAGTCAGAGGCAAGGTCATTGACAAGGAATAGTAATACTGTATGTTTACCTTACTTATTTTGTGTGTGTTGTGTGTGACAGCTGTGCTAATTATTCTTTTTAATTATTAATACATGATGAGTCAGCTAGCTTTTAGTTGACAGACAGTATATGGATAGAATGATGTCGCCATAAAAGACCAGCTAAGGAAGTGTGCACTGTCTGAGTATTGTGGCAACAAAAAATAAAAAAAAAACACACACAATAACTGTCTTAACTTGCACAGGCTTACTCATGCAATTTCAGAGGCCTTTTCGTGTCCTTATATCATGTTTCCTCTCACTACCAACAATTTATTTAAATCAAACAGTACTGTTTATTTTCTTCTTCATTTTTTATAAGTTGTGATACCAAAGATTGTAATCTGTCATCCTGCAGTCCAATGCTTACATTTAAAGTCCTTCTGTTCAGTAGGTGATGGACCGTGATGCAGGTGATATTGATCACCAATAGTATTCTCTGGAGTGATCAGCCTCACCAAACTGGATAATAGAAAAGTGGGAATGGCAGACAAATTTTACAAAGTAATTAGGACAGAAAATACAGTATATTTGCCTCCCCTATTTATTTATCCTCTTTAATAAAACCCCTGTGTGCGTCCAGTGTCCGTGTGTGTGTGTCTTCTGGTGAAGTGCGCATGCGCGGGGCACGGTGCGATGCTTCAAAGGCCACCTGACGCGTCACACAAGACAAAGAGGGCGGGAGCTATAAAATATCGCACGACGATCCAGTCGGATTTCGGTAAATGAAGTAAGACCTAAAACATAAAACACAAAAAATCCAATCGAGTACTGATGCGGAGACCAGCTTCCCCAAACAGGTGGGATTAGTGTTTGTTGTTGTGCAAGTGTTCACTCTGAGGATGTCAGATTTGTGATTAAGAAGCTTGGCCCGGTAAAGTGTAAAGTGTCAGTCGTTGAAGGGGTTTTCCTAAATATACGATTTTTCATGATATTACAATACGATGACTTTTAAAAGTAGATTCATTTTCGCGCACATTACATCAGTTGCTGGGACACATATTACGGACAGCAAAGCCAGTATTACTGTCAGAGAAAATTACAGACATTTTACGAAAAAAAATTAAAGAGGTAAAATGTCCCTTGCCATTTAATATAGACTGTTCCTACTAATGTTTATGGACTACTGTTCTACCGCCCATTATTGTAACGGGCTTAAGGACTAGTATGTTATAAAAGTAAAAAAACTGATTTGTTATTAGCCAAATTAACAAGAATTTCACAGACTGAAAACATACAGATAAAAGAATGTAAGAGGCAGTGCCTCTGTCCTCCATGAGTGAAGAAAGATTCCAGTCATTGTAGAAGTATGGACTGTAAAGGAGTGTAAATTTGACATTTTCTAACCATTGCTGAAGGTCAGCCTGTCCCAGTTTTAGCCACTGCTTGATAAAAACAGACACGAAACTTTCATTGTTCTTTGACATTTTATTTTAATACTCTACACTGTCAAACACACACATCTAATCGATGTTGTGGTAAAATTATAGTGCTTTTATGTTAATTCAAATGTTTGTTAACTCCTGAACTAAAGTTAATGCACACAACTGTAATTTTAATAATTTTCAGTAGTATAATGTAGTACAATGCCATGAAGAAGTATGTACCCTATTTCTTAATTGTCCCCTTGATAAATTCACCGAGGTTAAGGGAATAACTAGAGACAGCTAATTAAACTTGGCCACACTTGGTTATTTATTTTCACCATTACAATTATTGTTACCAGCACAAAGATTCAACAGGTACATCATACCACAGCCTGAAGTAAATTTCCAGAAAGATCTGAAAAAAGGTTGTTAATGTAGTATATCCATCTGAAAAGGACTACATATGCATTTCTAAGTCTCTAAGACTCGACCAAATGTCAACAAGAGCCTTAACTTCCAAATGGAAAACTCTTGAAACAGCAGTGAATCTTTATAGGAATGGCTAGCTTGCCAAAGTTACTGTATTGGTGAAGCATAAATCATCTGGAAAGACATAGCTGGTAAAACATATACTGTATAAATAACTACATGCTTCTCATAGCAAAAGTTATTCTTCAGACAGTTGGAAAAAATGTGCTTCATTGGATAGTAGCAAGGTGTAAATCACTGCTAACCAAGGTGAACATGAATGTCTTCCTCATTTATTATGAAGGCACAGGTTTATCTTAAAGCCTTTTGGGGAATGTTTGATGTAGGGACAAACAATAGTATAATGCTTTGGATGGCCTGAGTTATTTTCAAAGAAAAAAGCAGACACAGCGTTTAACAGCAAGAACATCATACCACCGATCAAACATGGTGATAATGGGATGCTTTTCTATTCCAATATTTGAACAACTAGCTGTAATTGAAGGAATCAGGAACTACAGTCAGATGAAAAAGTTTGGGAACCCCTTTCAGCCTGCATAATAATTTACTCTCAACAAAAAAGATAACAATGGTATGTCTTTCATTTCTTAGGAACATCTGAGTACTGGGGAGTTTTCCGAACAAAGAATTTTACTGAAGCAGTATTTAGTTGTATGAAATTAAATCAAATGTGAAAAACTGGCTGTGCAAAAATTTGTGTACCCTTGTAATTTTGCTCATTTGAATGCATGTAACTGCTCAATACGGATTACTTGCAACACCAAATTGGTTGGATTAGCTCGTTAAGCCTCGGACTTCATAGACAGGTGTGTCCAATCATGAGAAAAGGTATTTAAGGTGGTCAATTCCAAGTTGTGCTTCCCTTTGACTCTCCTCTGAAGAGTGACAGCATGGGATCCTCAAAGCAACTCTCAAAAGATCTGAAAACAAAGATTGTTCAGTATCATGGTTTAGGGGAAAGCTACAAAAAGCTATCTCAGAGGTTTAAACTGTCAGTTTCAATTGTAATGAATGTAATCAGGAAATGGAAGGCCACAGGCACAGTTGCTGTTAATTAAACCCAGGTCTGGCAGGCCAAGGAAAATACAGGGGCGGCATATGCGCAGGATAGTGAGAATGGTTGCAGACAATCCACAGATCAAATCCAAAGAGCTGCAAGAACATCTTGCTGCAGATGGTGTATCTGTACATTGTTATATAATTCGGCGCAATTTGCACAAAGAACATCTGTATGGCAGGGTAATGAGAAAGAAGCCCTTTCTGCACTCACACCACAAACAGAGTCACTTGTTGTATGCAAATGCTCATTTAGACAAGCCAGATTCATTTTGGAACAAAGTGCTTTCGAATGATGAGACAAAAATTGAGTTATTTGGTCATAACAAAGAGCGCTTTGCATGGCGGAAGAACACCGCATTCCAAGAAAAACACCAGCAACCTACTGTCAACTTTGGTGGAGGTTCCATCATGCTGTTGGGCTGTGTCGCTAGTTCAGGGACTGGGGGCCTTGTTAAAGTCGAGGGTTGGATGAATTCAACCCAATATCAACAAATTCTTCAGGGTTGGATATTCCAATAAGACAATGACCCAAAAATCTACAAAGGCATTCATGCAGAGGGAGAACTACAATGTTCTGGAATGGCTATCACAGTCCCCTGACTTGAGTATCATCGAAAATCTATGAGATGATTTGAAGCAGGCTGTCCATGCTCGGCAGCCATCAAATTTAACTGAACTGGAGAGATTTTGTATGGAAGAATGGTCAAAAATACCTCAATCCAGATACTCATCAAAGGCTATAGGAGGCGTCTAGAGGCTGTTATATTTGCAAAAGGAGGCTCAACCAAGTATTGATGTAATATCTCTGTTGGGGTGCCCAAATTTATGCACCTGTCTAATTTTGTTATGATGCATATTGCATATTTTCTGTTAATCCAATAAACTTAATGTCACTGCTGAAATACTATTTCAATAAGGCATGTCATATATTAAAAGGAAGTTGCTACTTTGAAAGCTCAGCCAATGCTAAACAAAAATCCAAAGAATTAAGAGGGGTTCCCAAACTTTTTCATATGACTGTATGTTCTTTCTTAAAATGAAGGTCCTGTCATCTGTCTGATAGCAAAAGCTGAAATGAAGTTGGGTTTTGCAGTAAGATTGATCCAAAACTTAAAAGCAAAACCACATCAGAATGGCTAATATGAAGCATAGTTAAGTTTTTGATTGACCCAGGCAAATTTACGACATAAACTCATTAAAGAGCTGTTTATACTTAAGAATTTACCACTGTTTCTGCAAGGTGGAGTGGACTAAAATTTACTCACAATAATATTAAAGCATAATATTGAATTATGAGGTGTGGCTATTGACAATTGAATATAGAATGGTTGTGTAGTGTTATCCGTTCTAAAAAGTGCTACTGAAATGTTGAAGCTGTTGAAAGAGATGTATGGTGAGGGAGGAGGAGGAGGAGGTTAGGAGCAGGCACTGATATAGCACGTTGCTGCATCCACCACATGACGAACCAACATGGGACCTGAGTGCAGCCATGAAACGGGTGACACCTCAGAACCACACAAGTCAGATGAAATGGAACCAGTGTGAGGTTTTTTTATGGTGGCTGGAGTACCAATTCTACCACCAACCCCCAGGTTTTTCCCTGCAGGTTGGAGGGCCTACATGCAGAGCTGGATGCAGATTAATGACATGCTCCATCCTGGGTATGGTGAGGATGCAATAAAAAACTCTATTGTCTTTAATTGACATACAAGATTCAGGTAGGGCTGGGAAGATGTGAACAATAATGCCAGAAGTGGATCATCCATCATGACAATGCCCCAAACCATGATGCATCCAGTGTTCGTGTCTTACTGGCCAAGAAATCAATTACCAAATTAGATCATCCACCTTATTGACCTCACTTTACCCCTTGTGATTTCTCTTTCCAAAAATTAAAACTGCCATGAAAGATTTTCAGATGTTTCTGATCTCCATAACTTGACAAAGGAATCTTTAATGGTATTCCAGAAACAGAGCTCCAGTTATGTTTTCCAGCAATGTCAGTGTCGTCTAACTAAACACATAACTGCAGAAGAAGATTACTTCAAAGGTGGTGGCAGCTTCTAGTGCACAGATATACACACATTTTCTAGAGATTCAATCTGAGAATTAATTGATCATGCATATGAAGCATTTTTTGTCTCCAAAGATACTGGAGAATCTAATTGGACCGATTTAATAAGTGAATCGAGTGTGTATGATTGCCTATCTAGGAGTGGCTCCCACCTTTTAAAACAGGTCGTTGTTGATGGTCTTAATAGTAATTTTTTAAACTACTTGGTTGGTCCTTCTGTACTTCTCATCTCTACTTAAGCTTTTTCAATATAGGTTGTCAAAAGTTTTATCAGATCTTGGGTATAATACGATAATTAGCCATAGTTTATTTTTCGATCTTTAAATGGGTGAGGCGCTGGACCGCTGTGCTTATTTCGCTTGAATTATGTGTTAAAGGCCTTCCAGACATACTTGTTTGAAGTAGAGACTGACGCTTAAAGTGTTTTCTATATTTTTATACCTAGCTTGTTTTTGTCTTATTCTGTCAGGTGTGTGAATTTGTCAGTGTCTTTCTGGAATCCCTATTGGAGACTGCCCTCTGGTGTTTGTGGATTGAACTGCTTTTGGGAATCTGCTTTTAGGTAGGACTGGCATAATAACAGAGAGGCATTTATGCATGGCTCTTCTGACAGAAGACCCTTATAAACTTAATTTATATTGCATGATTTTAAATTGGGGAGACTGATTTAATTTTTTTAAAGAAAGTAAATCATTAATTTTTAAAGTAGCAAATAATTAAGTCTACCTTTCCCATCTGCATGTACAATTATATACTGACTTATGGGTTCAGGGCAAAAGATGATTTAAAAAAAATGGATATTATAAAGATGATGTTTAAATGTGTGCAGTATTTTCAGATTAGGTGTATTATAACAAATGATTACGGCAGTGAATCATATACTTTCTGAGTTTATTGTCCATGTCAACTTTACAGGAACAATTCGAGTACTGTGTTCAGTTTGTAGAATTGTTAATTATGTCCTGTTTTACTCAATAATCTAAATGTTTGGATTATTGTTATGAAATTAATTTTTAATAACAATAATTATTAGTTTATGATTACTTTTCTATACCACTCTTCCCAGAGGCTGCATTTATAATGTTCAGTTGAAACTGAGAACATACTGAGAGAACTTACACATTTTTACAACTTTATTCTGATAAGAAAAAATTAAGTCGTTCGATTAGGGCTGTCAAATTATACCAAAATTAGGGTTCTGGTACTAATATTAAAAGTAAGTAATTATTCGAATATATTCAAGTATAAGTTCTAAGATCTAAGTGAATATGCATATTTTTTTTCTTGCAGTGCATTTTACTCATGTACTGATGCTCACTACACAAAAAGGGATTTTCCATGCATGGAAAGTGACATGATCAATGAGAAAAGTGTAACTGGAACATTTCACATGCATATAATGCATTTATGTAATCCATACAAAATCCCTCACGATTACTTAGGTTAATCATACTTGTTAATTTAGTCCTTCTCCTGTCCTCCTCTCCACTGTGTGTCTTTCTGCTCGTGCAAAAGATGTGAAACCAATGCTTAACCTTATTTTATACATGTCATGGCACAGTGAGTCTATTTACGGTTCACCAAAGGAGATACTGTAAGTACAACATGTTGCACTG
This sequence comes from Erpetoichthys calabaricus, assembly GCF_900747795.2. Classification (NCBI taxonomy): domain Eukaryota; kingdom Metazoa; phylum Chordata; class Cladistia; order Polypteriformes; family Polypteridae; genus Erpetoichthys; species Erpetoichthys calabaricus. Next base: position 202,028,652 of record NC_041394.2, read on the forward strand.
TAAAGATCTTTAAGTAGTCCCACCTCATTATATTTTTTGTTTGGCATACAGTAGAGTTTCATTAAGAAAGAGGCAGTTACAGGCGCTGGTCATAAAATTAGAATATCATGACAAACTTGATTTATCTCAGTAATTCCATTCAAAAAGTGAAACTTGTATATTAGATTCATTCATTACACACAGACTGATGTATTTCAAATGTTTATTTCTTTTAATTTTGATGATTATAACTGACAACTAATGAAAGTCCCAAATTCAGTATCTCAGAAAATTAGAATATTGTGAAAAGGTTCAATATTGAAGACACCTGGTGCCACACTCTAATCAGCTAATTAACTCAAAACACCTGCAAAAGCCTTTAAATGGTCTCTCAGTCTAGTTCTGTGGGCTACACAATCATGGGGAAGACTGCTGACTTGACAGTTGTCCAAAAGACGACCATTGATACCTTGCACAAGGAGGGCAAGACACAAAAGGTCATTGCTAAAGAGGCTGGCTGTTCACAGAGCTCTGTGTCCAAGCACATTAATAGAGAGGCGAAGGGAAGGACAAGATGTGGTAGAAACAAGTGTACAAGCAATAGGGATAACGGCACCCTGGAGAGGATTGTGAAACAAAACCCATTCAAAAATGTGGGGGAGATTCACAAAGAGTGGACTGCAGCTGGAGTCAGTGCTTCAAGAACTACCACGCACAGACGTATGCAAGACATGGGGTTCAGCTGTCGCATTCCTTGTGTCAAGCCACTCTTGAACAAGAGACAGCGTCAGAAGCGTCTCGCCTGGGCTAAAGACAAAAAGGACTGGACTGCTGCTGAGTGGTCCAAAGTTATGTTCTCTGATGAAAGTAAATTTTGCATTTCCTTTGGAAATCAAGGTCCCAGAGTCTGGAGGAAGAGAGGAGAGGCATAGAATCCACGCTGCGTGAGGTCCAGTGTAAAGTTTCCACAGTCAGTGATGGTTTGGGGTGCCATGTCATCTGCTGGTGTTGGTCCATTGTGTTTTCTGAGGTCCAAGGTCAATGCAGCCATCTACCAGGAAGTTTTAGAGCACTTCATGCTTCCTGCTGCTGACGAACTTTATGGAAATGCAGATTTCATTTCCAACAGGACCTGGCACCTACACACAGTGCCAAAGCTACCAGTACCTGGTTTAAGGACCATGGTATCCCTGTTCTTAATTGGCCAGCAAACTCGCCTGACGTTAACCCCATAGAAAATCTATGGGGTATTGTGAAGAGGAAGATGCAATACGCCAGACCCAACAATTCAGAAGAGCTGAAGGCCACTATCAGAGCAACATGGGCTCTCATAACACCTGAGCAGTGCTACAGACTGATCGACTCCATGCCACGGCACATTGCTGCAGTAATCCAGGCCAAAGGAGCCCCAACTAAATATTGAGTGCTGTGCATGCTCATACTTTTCATGTTCATACCTTTCAGTTGGCCAACATTTCTAAAAATCCTTTTTTTTGCATTGGTCTTAATATTGTAATTTTCTGAGATACTGAATTTGGGACTTTCATTAGTTGTCAGTTATAATCATCAACATTAAAAGAAATAAACATTTGAAATACATCTGTCTGTGTGTAATGAATGAATCTAATATACAAGTTTCACTTTTTGAATGGAATTACTGAAATAAATCAACTTTGTCATGATATTCTAATTTTATGACCAGCACCTGTATTTCCCATTTTGTTTAATGAGAAAGGAAACTAGCTTTTGTTTTTTGCACTGAATACTTCACGGTTTTACGAGAGCAAATTAGAGATCTTAGGTTTGAGAGCAAGATGGAACAGATCAGGAGCAAAACAATACTTTAAGGACACTTTTAGAAGGCTTTTTTTAAGAGTGTTGTTAGTATAAATGTTAAACAAAAAGCAGAGCCATGCGGTAGAAAAATCTGTCCAAACTAACAATTAAAAATTGTAAAAATGCTGATCATGGAAGTGATGTGCAAAACACATGCAGAATTCAAAAGTATTGCAGCGTAGCGTGTCTGATGTAACACCAAATCGAAATTAGTGCATAGTTTAAAAAAAAAAAAAAAGGCTTTTTTCACACTCAAATGTCGGCCATTGTCTTTGAATAAGATTTTTTTTATATAGATTCAAATTAAATATGAAAGGGCAGCACTGCTGCCTCACAGTTAGGAGACCCGGGTTCACTTTCCGGGTCCTCCCTGCGTGGAGTTTGCATGTTCTCCCCATGTCTGCGTAGGTTTCCTCCGGGTGCTCCACTTTCCTCCCAGTCCAAAGACATGCAGGTTAGGTGCATTGGCGATCCTGAATTGACCCTAGTGTGTGCGCGCGCGCGACCTGCCCTGGGTTTGTTTCCTGCCTTGCTTCCTGTGTTGGCTGGGATTGGGTCCAGCAGACCCCCGTGACCCTGTAGTTAGGTTATAGTGGGTTGGATGATGGATGGATAGTTATGTTCGTTCTGACAGCCCTTCTTTCAATATTAGACAAGAAAACAAAGTCTGTGGCTTACATAAAAAGTCATGAAAACTCAAAATCACGTGAAGAAGTGAGATGTGACAGTGGAGGAAACAAGAACAAAAATCCATTTTACAGTATTCTTGAAAAAAAATCAAACACTTGGTTGTCCAGGTATCTGGTCGTCCTGCTCTCCAGTACCTTTAATAATTTCATAAACACACACTAAAGTGTACAACTATATTATGTGAAGTAAAATAAGATCTGATTTTTGTTTTGGTATCCATTGACTCCTAAAATTCCCAGGTAGTGTAATGTTTCATTCCATGTACAGGAAAGTGGCTTTGAAAGTCAGCAGTGGTACCCGGTGACATTTCATTATCAAGAAGAAAATTAAAAAAAAAAAAAAAGGTAATTATCAGAATATGATTTTCAAGCTTTTATTTTTGAGCAAATAAATAATGCACCTTGTTCCATATGAACCACCTGATTGCAAGCTTTAATCAGGTAATAATACATCACTAACATCTTAAACCTGGAGTCCAAAGGGTCATCTCTTATTTTAGCGTGTAGATCTATAGTCTGTGGGTCCTGCTGATAAAAGGTGATAGCCCTCAGTAATTTTATCTTATTCTTTTTTTTTTTTTTTTTATTAAAACTAAATAAACACTTCTACATAAAACTAAGCTCAGGGAATGGTTTAGAGGTGGCATGAAACTTTAGTGCCTTCCATAATGATTTGATCAATGACACATCTTTGCTTGATTTTCTCCTCTGCTCCACAGTTTAAAATTACAAATCAAACTTTTCAGACGTGATTTAAAGTGCCCAATTCAGACTATAATTTAAGGATATTTGCATGCATTTCAGTCACACTATGTAGAAATAACAACACTTTTTCTACATGGTTCCCCCATTTTAGAGCACAGTAATGTTTGGGAATAAATAATTCTTGGGATAAGCAGTAGACATTTAGCAAGAGGTCATTTGGTAGAGTTAAACATGTCAAACTGTTCTCAGAAAATCTTAAGCAATATTTATTCCATCACCTGTATAAAATACAATGGTGCTTACATATTTTAGGAATTATTTAGCTTTTTGTTTACTTGATTAATGAATAGTTAAATTGAATCCAGGGTATATTAACTATTTGTGAACTTGTTTTGAAAAGTGTATTGTTAAAATATTTTTATTATTAACAACAACAACATTTATTTATATAGCACATTTTCATACAAAAAGTAGCTCAAAGTGCTTTACATAATGAAGAAAAGAAAAATAAAAGACAAAATAACCAATTAAAATAAGACAACATTAGTTAACATAGAAAAGGAGTAAGGTCCGATGGCCAGGGTGGACAGAAAAAACACAAAAAAAACTCCAGAAAGCTGGAGAAAAAATATAATCTGTAGGGGTTTCAGGCCACGAGACTGCCCAGTCCCCTCTGGGCATTCTACCTAACATAAATGAAATAGTCCTCTTTGTAGTTGGGGTTCTCACGGAGTTGCTTGATGCTGATGGTCATACAGACTTCTGGCTTTTAATCCATCCATCATTGTTGGAACATCATGGTGCTTTGAGTAGATGGTGGTGGCTTGTCAACCACCAAAAGGACACCGGAAAAGGAAACAGAAGAGAGAGTAGGGGTTAGTACAGATTTTAGAGCCACCATGAATAGTTATTATAATGAATTGGATATACAGAGAATCAGGATTTAAATTACAGTGAAGTTATGAGAAGGCCATGTTAAAGTAATGTTTTTAAGCAGTTTTTTAAAGTGCTCCACTGTATTAGCCTGGCGAATTTCTACTGGCAGGCTATTCCAGATTTTAGGTGCATAACAGCAGAAGGCCGCCTCACCACTTCTTTTAAGTTTTGCTCTTGGAATTCTAAGGAGACACTCAGTTGAGGATCTGAGGTTATGATTTGGAATATAAGACATCAGACATTCCGATATATAAGATGGGGTGAGATTATTTAAGGCTTTATAAACCATGAGCAGAATTTTAAAGTCAATCCTGAATGACACAGGTAATCAAAACTGGAGAGATGTGTTCGGATTTTCTTTTCCTGGTTAGGATTCTAGCAGCTGCATTCTGTACTAGTTGCAAATGATGTATGTCTTTTTTGGGTAGTCCTGAGAGGAGTGCGTTACAGTAATCTAGTCGACTGAAAACAAATGCGTGAACTAATTTCTCTTAGACCTTCTCTAAGACAAGGTTAATAAGCTGCAGCAATTATTTAATTTTTGGACTACTTCATTCCATATCCAGCATGTGTCAAATGATTAATTTAAATAACCTTTCATACTATACTTTCAAAAATCCTCATATCCTCATGCTGTACCCCAAGACTTTTTTTATTTTTTTATTATAAAGCTTTTCTCACTCTTACACTAAGTATTTCAACTAGCAGTGATACACCTCAGAAACCTACACTCTGTTTTGAATGTAATTGTTTTAGGTTCATGTTCTGTATGTGTTTACTTGTGTTTCCTCCAGGTGCTCTGGTGTCCTCCTACAGTTCAATGAATTGATAGTTGGATTGGCAAAGCTAAACTTGTCGTAGTGTTTTTTGTATATGTCTGTGTGGTTTACCCAGCAAATGCATTGGCACCCTTTTCGGGGGTTCCTGCCTTGTACCCTATCCTTGATGGGGCAGGCCCTGCTCGGTAAAAGCATCTTTGGGCGGAGGGAGTATGGTTTTAGCTATACATTTGTTTCCCAGTTTTCTCTCTATATATTTTTGTGTGAGCAATAAGCTTAAAAGGAACCAAAAAAATTTTAATAATGTGGCCATTGTTATTTGTCTCGTTATAACTCATTATTAAGTTATTACGATAATAATTATCTTCTTGTGTCCCAGTACTTTACTGATTTTCTTATTTGGGTTCTCAGATTAAAAAGTTTAAGAACCTTTGCACTAGAGAATTCAGAGAGGGGCCACTGCTTGCAGCAAGACAGTGAGTCACGCTGTGGACTCAGTATGGGACAGTCACCCTTACCATCCCTCCCATTTGATGCACTTTAGATTCTGCCATAAACAAACCATCTTCTCTTCAACATGCTGCAGATTCTGTGGGGCACAGCAAATTTTGGCACACTGTAGAATTTAAAGGGAAACAGTTGCTTGTTATAAAATGGAGCAAGCAATACAACATGCGCAACACACTTTTGTGCAGCACACAGGGTAGGCTTGTGATGGTTTTATTGGTGATGGTGGCTTGTTGGAGTTATCCATTATTTGCTTCAGAAAGCTGGTGTTGATACCGAAGTGAAAATTTTAGCACTGATCCACAGTATATAATATATATATATATATATATATATATATATATATATATATATATATATATATATATATAATATACTGCTTGCCTTGGCATATACATGTGCATCTTTTACTAATGAAAGAGATCAGATAACATGGAAACATATGATTTACTTGAAAGAAGACACCTTTGGGTACATAAAACTACAGTCATTGCTTTTGATTGACTTGTGCATTTATTGCAATGTACATATTTAAAATATTGCAGAGTCCCACAGATCAGACACCTCATGCATAAGTGGTTACATAAATAGAACATGAGTGTGTTTCTAATCTTGTATTTGTTTGGCCAGATAGAGCAGCTTTGTCCTTATGCTTGAGAAGATTTTATTAATTAAGGTTGGGAGCATGCACTAAAGATGGAATGTATTGTTTTGATATGATTTATATTGTGTTTTTATGGTTTTCTCAATATCTCTGTCTCTCTTGTGGCATACATCTTTCTTAGTTGTCTTTTAGTTCTCTTGCATTAATTATTGGTGCTATTTTTTGTGATAAATAGAATATGTATACAGGCTTTTGAATTAATTTTTTTAGATGGTATTTTTTATTTTGTCATACAAGAAGAATCATGATTAGTTTGAAAATCTACTTAGTACTGTCCCAAAAGAAAGTTATTTCCCAGCTGAAAAACCTAAAGAAGTTACAAACAAAATTTTGGCTATATATCTCCCTACCCAGCTTCTAGAAGATGATGTTAGTAAGTCTGTGAACATTTCGATGTGTTGGTTAATTGTTCTATTTGGTCTAGATATTTTTACTTAAGAATTTTAAAAGGGCATTTATAAAAGCCAACTTAGTTTACCAAGCAGAAAAATATTTTTTTTATCTTATTTCTTCAATTACTTCCCTCTTTGAATTATTTGTCCACTAGGTGTCACACTTAGCCTTTGACAGAATGGTCTGGAAATATCATTGCATTGTTTCAGGATTAGGGCACCCTTCTTTCAGAACAGATTTATTTAAATTAATTTTTCAGCACTTACATTGGTGCTACTTTAATTCTGGTATCTTTTTCATGTATATGTACACAGCTGAATGACATTCATCCTAACGCTTAAGAAGGCACCTAGGAAATGTTGAAGCTTTTTGCCCATATGTTCCCCATTTGATATCTAGAACTCTTCCTGACTCTGTGAACCCTCTGCTAAGCTTCTTATGGTTCTGTTGCCTGTTAATTTTAAACTTTCTTGCCAACCACTGCAGTAAATTGTTTGTCTGCTTGTGTATACAGTGCATCCGGAAAATATTCACAGCGCATTACTTTTTCCACATTTTGTTATGTTACAGGCTTATTCCAAAATGGATTCAATTCATTTTTTCCCTCAGAATTCTACACACAACACCCCATAATGACAACGTGAAAAAAGTTTACTTGAAATTTTTGCAAATTTATTAAAAATAAAAAAATTGAGAAAGCACATGTACATAAGCATTCACAGCCTTTGCCATGAAGCTTGAAATTGAGCTCAGGTGCGTCCTGTTTCCCCTGATCATCCTTGAGATGTTTCTGCAGCTTAATTGGAGCCCACATGTGGTAAATTCAGTTGGTTGGACATGATTTGGAAAGGCACACACCTGTCTATATAAGGTCCCACAATTGACAGTTCATGTCAGAGCACAAACCAAGCATGAAGTCAAAGGAATTGTCTGTAGACCTCCGAGACAGGATTGTCTCGAGGCACAAATCTGGGGAAAGTTACAGAAAAATTTCTGCTGCTTTGAAGGTCCCAATGAGCACAGTGGCCTCCGTCATCCGTAAGTGGAAGAAGTTCGAAACCACCAGGACTCTTCCTAGAGCTGGCTGGCCATCTAAACTGAGCGGTCGGGGGAGAAGGGCCTTAGTCAGGTAGGTGACCAGGAACCCGATGGTCACTCTGTCAGAGCTCCAGAGGTCCTCTGTGGAGAGAGGAGAACCTTCTAGAAGGACAACCATCTCTGCAGCAATCCACCAATCAGGCCTGTATGGTAGAGTGGCCAGACAGAAGCCACTCCTTAGTAAAAGGCACATGGCAGCCCGCCTGGAGTTTGCCAAAAGGCACCTGAAGGACTCTCAGATCATGAGAGAGAAAATTCTCTGGTCTGATGAGACAAAGATTGAACTCTTTGGTGTGAATGCCAGGCGTCACATTTGGGGGAAACCTGACACCATCCCTACAGTGAAGCATGGTGGTAGTAGCATCATGCTGTGGGGATGTTTTTCAGCATCAGGAACTGGGAGACTAGTCAGGATAAAGGGAAAGATGACTGCAACAATGTACAGAGACGATGAAAACCTGCTCCAGAGCGCTCTTGACCTCAGACTGGGGCGACAGTTCATCTTTCAGCAGGACAATGACCCTAAGCACACAGCCAAGATATCAAAGGAGTGGCTTCAGGACAACTCTGTGAATGTCCTTGAGTGGCCCAGCCAAGCCCAGACTTGAATCCGATTGAACATCTCTGGAGAGATCTTAAAATGGCTGTGCACCGATGCTTCCCATCCAACCTGATGGAGCTTGAGAGGTGCTGCAAAGAGGAACTGGAAAAACTGGCCAAGGATAGGTGTGCCAAGCTTGTGGCATAATATTCAAAAAGACTTGAGGCTGTAATTGCTGCCAAAGGTGCATCGACAAAGTATTGAACAAAGGCTGTGAATACTTATGTACATGTGATTTCTCAGTTTTTTATTTTTAATAAATTTGCAAAAACCTCAAGTAAACGTTTTTTATGTTGTCATTATGGGGTGTTGTGAGTAGAATTCTGAGGAAAAAAATGAATTTAATCCATTTTGTAATAAGGCTGTAACATAACAAAATGTGGAAAAAGTGATGCGCTGTGAATACTTTCTGGGTGCACTGTACATACATTGATCTTTGTTTGTGAGGCACCTTTGATAAAGGCTTTTGTTTAATAATAAAAAAAAATGACAAAAAATGTTTATTACCATAAAAGCAAACAGTAGGTCACAGACATTTAACATCATTTTTCTTTGCTGCAGATTCATCATAAGACGTCCTAATTCATCAGATTCTGTGAAAGAGCTAGCTGAAACAATGCACCTAGCCGTTGTTGCATGTGGAGACAGGCTAGAGGAAACAATGACAATGATCAAGTCTGCCGTGATATTTAGCATAAAGTTTCTTGAATTTCACATATTTGCTGAACATGAACTTCACCTTACATTTCAAAAAACAGTAAGTCAGAGTTCTTTGTTGTTTAAATGTATTTTATGTTTTATTATTGCTTAGTAAATGTTCAGTTCATTACTGTCACTTGTGCAGTATAATTACATTGGATCACTGACCAGTTTTATATTGTAATACATCTTTCATTTTTTAATACATTGCATATTTTTAATTGTTGTCCAAGAATATGCTTGCTAACTAATGCAATTTGTGAATCTCACATTGTGACTGAGCAAACATGTTCTAAATATCATAAATGCATAATGGGTAATAAAATGTTAATTTGTTAAGTTCTGATGAACCAGTTTATATGGAAAGCATATTTAGGATCTATGATGTGAACATACAAAACATTTTATAATTTGACTTTGAAATGCTGAATCATAATTTAGGTTTTGTTTTTTCTTTACAGCTTAATACTTGGCCCTTGCAATATCGTTCAAAATTTAATTACAAATTATATAATATAACATTTCCTAGTGAGAATGCTGCTGAATGGAAGAAGCTGTTTAAACCATGTGCATCTCAGAGACTTTTTCTACCCGTAAGTTTTCTATATGCCTTAGTGTTACATGTTGGATTTATTTTAGGTATTTTTTTTCTATTTACACTGCAGCTGCATTGAGCTTTATATAAATAATTATAGTTGGTAGGTACTAATAAATCATTTCACTTGTCCTTTTTGGCTGCTCAAATACAATATGATTTGTTGATTGGTTGATATTCAATCTCGAGGATTAAAGTTAAGTAATCAATTTTTCTTTATAACAGTTTTAGTTAAAAGTTTTTAGTATGCTTTTCGTCATTCTATTTGATAAGCTGTACCCCCTCAGGAAAGGTTTATCTTTAAATCCCACCAGTATTATTTGGTAGCAAGTATTTGGGAACAACTAAAGCAGCATCTGCCCAGTATGACATTTTCACAGTACTGAATTGATCACATTTCTTACATGAATGAAGAATATTTTGGCTAACACCTTGATTTTTTCTGTGGCATGTACTGTGTGCCTGCCATACCCATGCTTTGTGTAGAGGAGGTCACTGCCCTTGTGCAGTGGTAATCAACTTTTTTAGCTATTCTGCTCATTCCAAAATGAATTAAGTACTGATGAAATACCAAAAGGACTAAGATTGTTTGTAAAAATCATGATAAAATGAGTCACCACTGCAGTACCACCTTAATTAGTTATTAATCAGTGGCTGGCATCATTTAGTTAACAGGACAAAATCTTAATAGCTACCTTGATGGGGTTTTTTTTCTGCAGACTGTACCTTATATAGAAGTCTGTTTTTGGTATTAATTTGCATACCAGTTTAATTAGATGACTTTAAATTCTTGATGTTCTGTATTGGAAATTTATGGCAGTGTATTTTTTTTTCTTTAAACAAATGTATAATAGATGCAATATGTTTATTATAATATTGTACAGATACGTGAATATTAATGAATGATTGGCTCCACTGGCATCTACTTTATTTTTTTCAATTTTGTGCTCATTGATGATTAGATGCTGGTTTAGAATATAATAAAATGTGGGTTACACAGAAGAACAAAAGTGGGAAAAAATGTACAAAGTTGAGATTTTACACTGACAGCTGTGATGTGATATTTAATGCCAGTGAATGGTCTCTTAGTAACAAACTGGACATAACAAAAATCAGCAGGTACTGAGAAAAGAGTTTTAAAATGCACTGCAATTAATTCCATCCTATTTCTAAAGTGCTTATGCATTTATGCTTGCAGACTTTTTTCTTATTAATAAGCAGTATAATTGTATTGTAAAGCTTGTGAGGTTTTCTATTTGAACATCACTCTGGATTATAAAACCTGTGAGAAGAAATGTGAAGGTAGGTGAAAAAAATGCTTGAACAAACAGGTGTCATGTGTCACATTAAACAGCACTGAAAAGAACCTCTCATATGAAACATTTCAACAGGTAATAAGCAGCAACAGTAGTACTGCAATAGGTTCCTTTACACATACTGTACATCCTTTGTTTACTATTTCTACAATCAATTTTCAAGTATAATTCAAAGTGCTTTACAAATGGTAGTAACTGAGGGGAAAAAATGATCAAACTAATTATGCTAAGTGTCAGATGGTCTGTGCGTAAGGGAAAAAGAAACCCTCCAGTGAACAATAAATAAATAAACCTCTGGTTTTTTGCGACTACCAGTCTGCCAGGGACTTCTATTTCCTGTCTAAGATACAAAAAAAGAATAAAAGAGAGAGTCAATCATTGCAATCGTCACCAAGGACAAGTTCTCAGTTTTCTTCTGTCCACCAGCCTCAGGGAATTTCATCCAGAAGGTTCTGCCACCGAAAAGACAAACATTGCGATTAGTTACAAAATTATCAATATTTTTTTTAACTTATATTTCCTATTTATGCTTGATTTGTGTATTTTTAATATTTGCTGTTTGAAGTATGTCCATTTACTTTCAGGTATTCTCTTGGTATGAGTGATCTTTGTGTTTCTGTTGCACTGCTTCATTTGTGTAGCTGATACATTATTGCAATCCTGTTTGTCATGTAAACTGCCTTGTGATAGTGCGTTCATGCATTTTCATTTAAGTATTTTTGGCGAGCAGTGGTCCATGTACCCATTGTAAGTTGAAGTGATTATTACTGATTTATTTAAAATCTGTTTTTACTCTGTTAAAATGCTTTTTGTAAATTGTGATAGTTACTCGAATATCCCTATGATCTATTAAAAAGCATCGGAGGGCCACCATGCTGCATAAACATATCTGTGGTTGTGAATTTGAGTGTCAGCAAATTAGCTTGTTGGTGAAGCTTAAAATAAAGAAAAGTAAATATTTTATTAAATAATACTTTTTTGTTTTCTTGAAAATCTGCTAGTTTGACTTTTTAAAGTTTTGGTTGATGCATTGCTTTCCATATTTTTATTGGCAAACTAGTATTGGTACCTACTAGATAGAAAGAACAGATTTTATAAGGTAATGAAAACTCTTGCATTTATTATTTTTTATGATTTCCTTCCAGTACCCAAAAACAGAGGCTAGTTTAATAACAGAATAGGTTAATATAGTTATTATTATAGATTTATTTAATTGTGATTTAACTTTTTATGTGAAATTAAATGTAGAAATCAAAATAAAATAGTGGTATTTTGTGTATTTCAATTACACCTAAAAATTATATTCTTATTTACATTTTACCTCTTTTTAACCCTCTTTTCATTTGTAGATCATTCTTAAAGATGTGGATTCTTTGCTGTATGTAGACACAGATATTTTGTTCCTACAACCTGTGGATGAAATCTGGTCTTTTCTCAAGGAATTCAATTCCACCCAGATTGCTGCAATGGCACCAGAACATGAAGAACCTCGCATAGGGTGGTATAATCGTTTTGCAAGGCATCCATATTATGGTAAAACTGGAATAAACTCTGGAGTCATGTTAATGAACATGACCCGTATACGTGAAAAATATTTTAAGGTGAGTTTGAACTACAAGCAGATTTTCTTTTTTGTATATAATGGTATAATGTTTTGCAGGTTTTAATGTTTATTGCAGTGCTTTTTAGGGTGTCATGCAGCATAGTTTTTGGACCTTTTATGCATTTTTACTGTTTTAATGTTTTAGTCTTGTCTTATTCTACACCAGCTACTAAGAAGAACATTTCTTTTACTGTGTGTATTCTCCTAGAGCAGGGGTCCTCAAATTTTGGTCCTGGAAGACTGCAGGTTTTTAAATACAAGCAAAGTATTGCTTACTGAACCAATTATTACTGCAACTGCATTCTTGTACTTAACAAGAAATTGAACTAAAATTAAGATTCTCAACCTTTAATAGTTTCTTTTAGTCTTAATCAACTACATTTGCAGTTGTAAATGCTTGTTTCATTAACTATCAGCCAATTAACAGTAAGATGCAAATAAAGGAGCAAGTAGTGCACCATCTTAATTTGATAACATTTACACCAGTAGATATTCATCATGGAGGTATCTGTTTTAATAAAGTATTGGTGAAGAAATGGAAGAGAAAAAATTGAGAGGCTAATAATTGCTTTAGACCACAAATCCTCTGGCTGATATTCTTAGAACAAACAAATCTGCAATGTAAGAATGACCTGATGTTGCAGAATGAAAACACTAACAAGCCATAAAATTAAACAAGGTCTGTTATCGACAAGGATTAGTTTCTAATTAAGCAATTTGTTTTAAACAAAAAAAAAACTTCAACTGCTAGGGCCCTCCAGGAGCAAATGAAAATTCTTTTACATTTTATTGATTTTTTTTAAATCAAATAACATTCCATACAAGCAAGTCAAATTTAACAAAATTAAGTTTGAATCAAATCATCCCCTTCCTGTGAGAAAGGGAGCTAGGGCAGCACAGTAAAACTTTAATAATAGTAAAAAATATGTAAATGAGTAAAAATAAATATAATAAAAAACAGGGGAAGACAATCAGCTTCCTCAATTTAAATGTTTATTCTGAAATGTTATTTATTAGATCTGCCAAGTTTTGAAAAGGTTTTGTACCGATCCTCCAAGTAAGAATTTGATTTTTTTTCCAATTTCAAATAATATATAACATCAGTTACCCAGTGATTCTTCCAATTGAGCAAGATAAATCTACGTGCCAATAGTGAAATAAAGGCAATTACAGTTTGTTTGGCCTTCTCTACTTTAAGCCCATCTGGAAGTACACCAAACACAGCTGTTAGTGGATTAGGAGGGATTGTGACACCAAGGCTGTCTGAAAGGCATTTAACAATTTTGGTCCAAAATGATCTTAATTTGGTGCACGCCCAAAACATATGGATCAAATGAAAATTCACCTAAAATTTACGTTCAAAGGATGAATGCAGATTCACTATAGGCAATTTGCTATTTCATTGCCTAATGATTGATGTCACTGCATTAGGAGGACATTAGAAGGAAACCCCTTTTTTATTACTATGCTTTTGTCTTAGTTGACAAGAAAATGTTAATTTCTCTCTGACTCTTTAATGAGAGATGTGCGTTTAGCAACTGTGGTGGACAAATACAGTAAAACTATGCTTCTTGGCTCTGTTGGATCAGGTGTGTAATGGTCAAGTCACTATACTATCTATATTCAAACATTCAAACAGTTAATTTGTACAACTTAATCAGTATAATGCACTAGAGAAGCCTCATTTTGAGCACTCTGTGAAGTTTTAGCCCCTATTTTACAAAAAAGATATAAGGCCACTACAGAAATTACAAAGTATACCAAATTAATCTGATTCCATGACTGCAATATGTGTGATATGAGAAAAGACAGAAGGAGTCGAACCTTTTTAGCTCAGGCAAATAGAGATTAAGAGGATGACTGAAGTGTTTAAAATTATGAGCATTATTAGTACAGTGAATCCCAGTTCTCATTTTAAAACAACTTCTTCAAGAAAAACACCAGTATAAAGATAGAATCCTGTCAAGAAGACTTGGAATAAGTTACCTACTAGTTGGGTTCTTTTTTTTTTTTTTTGATAAAGTAGGTGAATAGGATTGACCAGTTTTTTGAGGCTGAATGACCTGTTTTCGTCAAAATTATTTAAATGTTCTAGTAGTCTTATAGTTTCATTATTGTTCCTTTTTGTATCCAGTTATTTTGTGTGTGTGTGTTTCCAGAGAACAAAAGATGAGGGTTGTATTTGAATCATTTTTTAAAATGCAGAACGATTAGTAGTGTAAAAACCTAGCCACTTTTCAATTTTGCTAAATATTTTGTGCAGCTCCTCTGCATGTCAAGTTGCAGTAGTTAGTCATATTTTAAAGAAATGAAAAGGTATTCTCTCTGCCATAATAAAGGCATTCTAGTTTTATAAATAATTATACACTGCCTGAGGTGTATGTAGGAAGCACTCACCTGATTTCTTTATCAATAACGTAGCAAAGGTTCTCTGCATTCATGTAAATAGATGATGTATACAAACTGTGTTGCTGAAATGTTTTAATGTTCAAATACTGTTTACATATGGCTAAATTCCAAGTTTTCCTCTGGTGTTAACTGGCTTAATTTATCCTTAAGGTTACATTATTTTTTGTGTGCAATCTAATTTTCATTTTTATTTTCCTAAACATGCTATGTAATACAATTTATATTGTACTTCCTTCATTTTCCTTATTCAGTTTTCAACAAAAATTAATCAGTATGCATCTTTCATTCTTTTGACAGTTTGACAAACGTTTGGCCAAAAAGAATTACGCTCTGAAAGAAAGTGTGCGTTTAGTAGAACGAGTGTATTTTATTTGAAGGGTAATAATCACCCTTTCATTTTTGCTTATTCCTTTGTGCTGACATACATTAGAGCTGAAAAAAAAACAGTATTGAAATTTTTCATTCCTCTTTATTGAGTGGAACTGTACATTTTATTGGTAAAAATGGTAGTGTGTACTTTTCAAGTGCATTTTACTTTTCAGTAAGTAAAAGATTTCAGTATTTTTGATAAATATTAATAAAATAATAACTTTGGTTGAGTGTTAGTGATTTAATTAATGTTAGCCAACAGAAGGTGGCACTGTTGTTCTTTAATAGTCAAGAGTCAGCTGTGTGCTTGTTTTCTGAAGTCACAAACATTTAATTGAGGTCTGATGTACTATATATTCACTTATAAATGGCAACTCAGTAAGAATAATTCTTTTTTAAAAACCTCACATTTGGAAATAAGGTTGAAAATGAGATGTAATAACACTTATTTTGTCATTTTCACAGAATGACATGACCACTGCACGACTTAAATGGGAGGAGATTCTTATGCCTTTACTTAAAAAGTATAAGCTGAATATAACTTGGGGAGATCAAGACTTGTTAAATATAATATTCCATTATAATCCTGGTAAGTATGTTTTAAAATTTAAATTGTCAGTACTCTACCAAATAATAGAAGCATTTATCTAGCCTTTGGAAATGTTATATACCAAGTTTTCTCATTTATTAAAACCGTCTCTTCACCAATTTAATGTCTACGTAGGCAATTCATTTAAAAACTAAAAAGAAAACAAAAATTGTTTGTGCTGAGTATGTTTGTTTTTAATAGAACAAGTACCCTTCAAAAACAGTTAAGAATTAAAAATATATACATTGTTTATTTTTCTGTAACCTTTGCTCTTGTTGAATTGCTTCATTAATCATTTGTTGTATGTGACTTTACTACTTGCAAAGCAAACAACATTATCATGTAATATTTTTGATTTAGTTAGAATAGTGTTTTCTGAGTGTGTAGAAAAACACGTGTTATTGCAGCTGCATGTTATACTGCCCTAGGAATGTGTTGACCAATTAAGCATATTCCATTTGCTAATAGAGCAACACATTCTGTAAACTCACATCTTTTAAATAATGCTACTTCAGCTTTTAAAATGAGAATCCCTCATTTAAACCTCATTTAAACATGTCTTTGCTGAATTTGCCTTTATTGTTTGCTGTTGCAAACAACATTGTACGTTAAGCTGTAAACAAATGTCTTCTTGTGTATGAAATTAAACATTTATGCTATGCGTATTTTGTTTGTTACTTTAACTCCACTACATGTTTCAACTTTCCTGGATCATTCCACAGCGCAATGTCTGCGTTTACACTCTTTTTTTATCCTGGTAGTTCGTTGTGTGGTGGGTGTGGCAAGTGCATGCTTCCAACCTTATTTATATTGGTGTAACAAAGAAGTTGCATTATAGCAAGCAATATCATGTCTGATGGAAATTGTTTAATGGGGTCAGTGAGTGCAATATTAAATTAATCCTGTGGAGGCTACTACTGAGGAGTTTCATTTTCAGATTTTGTCTGTCACCAGCTGCCTTTGGACAGCAGACAGAAGCACATACTGTATTTCAAGACATTTCAAATAACTCACTGAAATATTTTTGGATGTTTGTCCCTTTTAAATTTCATACTTTACGAAAGAAAACCTTCATGTCTTTTTTTTTTTTTTTTTTTAAATGTTTTTCCATACCATTCCAAAATTCCCTTCAGACAAGTGGTATAAGGCCATTCCCATTCCCACCAGTAGATTCAGGGATTGTTTCTACCCAATGGTAAGAAGGTTGCTGAAAGTCAGTCATAACATTTTATTTATATATATATATATATATATATATATATATATATATATATATATATATATATATATATATATATGTATATATATATATATATGTATATATATATATATATATATGTATATATATATATATATATATGTATATATATATATATATATATGTATATATATATATATATATATGTATATATATATATATATATATATATGTATATATATATATATTATATATATATATATATATATATATATATGTATATATATATATAATTATATATCTGTATCTATC